>NW_015506179.1:691620-695999 GCF_001515645.1 Sinocyclocheilus grahami | reverse complement strand
TGTGTGTGTGTGAGTGTGAGTGTGTGTGTGTCTCAGTGTGTGTGTGTGCGTGTATGTGTGTGTGCGTGGGTGTGTGTGTGTGTGTGTGTGTCTCAGTGTGTGTGTGTGTGTGTGTGTGTGATGGTTTCATTGACCAAAGAGGATGGAAACTGCTGGTTATCGAGCTATTCATATGAGCATGTTTGACTTTGACACACTGCACACTATTTAAAAGTCAATATAAGTAGAGTAGCTGTAAGAATAATATAGCCACATAATTCTTGAGAATTTTGCCACAATTGAATTGCATTATGTTCAGTCACTTAAAATTGTAAAATGTAGGTTAGCTTAATCATTTTGTGCTGGACTACATGAACAGTTTTTATTGACATAACTAATGGGCAGTGGCTCTGTAGTTCCCAGCTTGCTTTGCATGAAACCATATCAGGGGAGTAAATGTCGACATGAAGTGTTAGTTTATGTGTTTTCAGCAAAGATAAAGCCTTGTAAATGTTTAATGTTTAGTTATGCTGAAGAATTAGTTTCTATTTAGATGTGCTTAGGCTGTGAGAGGCTGTCATATGTACGAAGAAGAAGAAGAAATGTAATTGTCCTTTACATGCTCTCAAACTTAAGTCTATTAGTTTATTTATTAGTTTATTATTTCTTTAGCCCTCCTGTTGTGTTGAACTTGACCCACATTCAAACTGAATTGCTTGATTATTGATTGAACTATTTATTTCTGCTTGAAATCGTGTGACTTTTTCCTCATTTAGGGTCATGAATATGAATGCAAGTTTTCGACACATAGATGTACAAAAATTGTTATGACATTTGTTTTGGGGTCAAATTGACCGCCATTGGTTTCCACGCAATTCACCAAAAACCAGCACTTTGAAAACAGAAAACCTTTATTGTAGCTTCCCAAAGACTAAAATATGAAATACATGAGAGCCAATGAAGTTTAAGAGTCAGTTTACTTGAAACTGAAGACTTGTCTTCTGAATCATCCAAGGATGTGCTGTTTCTTTATCTAGCCAAGTCTGTGAACGGGTGTTTGGTTGTTCGTTTTTTGGATCTCAGTTACTAGCCTGCTGCAGCAGTGAAAATAAGTGTGAGGAACCCATTTCAAGTGCAAATAATGTTAGATACTGTTTGTTTTTACTTGTCGTTTTTTGCATCTCAGTGTGCATATAGTCACTACATGTAATCATGACTAGGAAATATTTTTATTTTGTGTCTGAGCTACTCATTTTTCAACAAAAGTATGTTGGTCAATGTGGCACAATGGGAGGAAGAATTCTTTAACACAATAGGAGTTCATAATTTAACATGAATCTTTGGTTTTTTCTATAGTGTCAGTTTTTGATGAATTGCATTTTTTCCTTCATCCCGTGAATGGTGAATGAAGGGTCTGTCAGCGAGCAGCTGAGGGTGCGGCTCTGAAGTGCACTCACTCGACAGGTTCCCCTGCTTCCCAAACCATTACCACTGCTTCATAATGGAGAAGAGGGTTCACTCACTCACACATTGTGCTGTTCATCACTGATACCAGTCGCTTCAAGACAGACCTGCAGAGTCTTGTGGACAGAAGTGCCATGGGCTGAAGGACAGGGTGTGAGAATGTCCAGCCGGCTGGCCATCCGTCACATGACGCAGCTCTTAGTCAGGGCCGAGAGTGTTTTTGTGCCGGTAAGGTGTGACAGGAATGGAGCTTTGTGTCGCCCATATTATGAGCACACGCATTCACCCAACACACGCCCTGATACCGTGGTACACGCCACAAACTGCCACTCTGCTCTCGCGCAGCACTGGATTCTTCATGCATTGTGTTCAGATCCACACACACACACACACCTCTGGTCTTTCCTGTGTTTCCTGGTGTGAGCAGCACATCTGCTCATAGGAAAGGTGTGTGTGTGCTTTGCGAACAGCTGACGTGTTGATGTGTGTTTAATAGCATGCTGTCACACAGGATGTGGGATGAGCTGCCAGAGTGTTTGTGTGCGCATGTGATGTGATGCGTCTTCATGCGCTCATGTAAGCTAGATTAACTTGGGCGAAGAACAAGCTGTCAAAACTGTTGCCGAATTGACCTAATTTTCCACATGTTTGCATGGATGAACCTAGATATAGTCTGACAGACCATATGCTTGATTATCACAAAAACATTTCATCACAGAATCAAAAGAACGACTCTCGTTTTTTTCAATAATGACAGGCTAGAGTCATCCATATAGGCTATACACTGTCTGAAAAGCACATTTTCATCAATCTGTCGACTTGAAATAGATGAATTGTGAGACCACTTGAGAATTCTCACTTTCTCTGGATTTACGATTTATAGTTATGTGTTTGAGTGAAACATAATTTGTGTTTTATTCTGGAAGCTACTGATGACATTTCTTCCAAACTTAAAAAAAAAAAAAAAAAAAAAAAAGGTAATTTAGAGCATGATATGACAATTGGTCAAAATGACAAAAAAGATGCCATGCTTATGTTCATTTTTAGACAACACAATAATTCAGAAGAGCTCAGAAATCAATATTTGGTGGAATAACCCTGATTTAAATAAATAAAATAAAAAAAACAACATTTGTTATTTTGACCAAAACATTTTTGTCCAAACCAATAAGCTCTAAATGACAATATTTTTGAAATTTGGAAGACATGTTATCAGTAATATTTCACTCAAAGCTATACCTAGTCAATCCAGAGAGACTGAGAATTTTCTGTATGTAGATTTATTTAGATGACCACATATCCTTATTAGCTCTTATGATATTTGTATGAATAATTTTCAACTACTCATAAAGCACTTTTTAATGAATCACCAGCAGTTGTTCCATTTAAAAACGAGTCTTTATTTAAATGCCACAAATAGGTTTACAGCTCAAGTGAAACTGAATCATCAGGTTTCTGCTTTTAAACCCTCTGGTGCTGTACATTTGCTCCATAGACTTCCATTGTATTATTTGGATTGTCTGCACAAAGTAAGATTATTTTTGTGGTGATCAGCAGGATTTGATAAAGTTTTAGCTGTCATTCTGTATCATGCTTTAGTGTGTCCACTACTTCATTAACAGTGTGCTTCTCATGTTTGTGTCAGTCAAGCGTGCTGTCTGTCAGTGGAGCCGGTGGATGTTGATGTGTTGTGTTGTCAGGCGTATCTGTATGGTGTGTGTGTCTCCTCCCGTTTCCTCAGATCTGCTGTCCTGTGTGTGTGTGTGAGTGTGTGTGTGTGCTGACACAGCAAAACCGTTTTAATAAAGACACACCGTCACATTTGCCCACTGATGGACAACATTTACATTCCTGTTAGTCATTGTGTAACTCTTTAAGTGGTAAAACACTGGTTGATTTAGTCATTTGAAGGAAGTTATAGTTTGTTACCAGGCCTGTGGCATTTTAACAAGGGGTTTAGTCTTGTTTTAGTTTGGTGACTGAAACTGATGTGCCTTCCTGTCTTTTACGCCTGTGTCTCGCTCTCTCTCTCTGCCTCTCAGGGTCTGCCGTCTGAGTCGCAGAAGCTGTTGAACATCGCTAAAGAGCTGCTCCAGACAGAAGAAGCGTATGTCAAAAGACTCAACCTGCTGGACCAGGTAACACACACACAAACACGGATCACTAGTGCCCCGTTTCCCCTTCCGTCTGCGTGCTGCGTTTGAGTTTTCCGTTAGGAGAGTTTCTCATTATTTACATTGAAATGAATTGTAGCTGTGGTTGTTTTGTGTTCATACAGCTTCCTGTTTCTGACACTTCCTCTTAGTCTATTTCCTCTACAATCAATGATTTTTGATCTTATGTCAGACTGTTTCTCGGCAGACCCGTAAAGCCACAACAAGCTTTCAGACCACTGAGAACACACTGTAATGTGTCTCCAAAAAACACGGTTTACATTGCATTTAAGAATAATTAAACACGTGGTGAGAAACGGTTGACGCTGTTGCGGGGTGTGTATCTTGTTCTCAGTTTTTTTTACTCTTACTAAAGTGGTGAGAGGTGCGCTGAAGACAATGTCCTTCTCACCTAAAAAGGCCTAACGAGAGAATAACTGCAATTATTTACTTTTACTTGATTTATTCACCTTATTTAAGCAACATATTTAATTATTAAGATTATTAGATAAAATCTTGAAAAACATTCCAAACAAAAGCTCTAAATGTTTCCCTTCCAGCTAAATGACAAGTAAAATAGCCGGTTGTTATCGCACAATATCTGGCCGTCGATGTGAAACGGTTTATTCTGCGATAACAGCCGGCTGGATGTCCATTATACCACTTATTACATGGATAGTTGCACATAAGTAAATAATTAGACACAGAATATTGATTTGAGGGGAAATGTTTTATCAGCTCATTAACCCAGACAAATGAACGAGTTCAAACAAGATGGACATT
>NW_015506179.1:676620-689120 GCF_001515645.1 Sinocyclocheilus grahami | reverse complement strand
TGTGAAATATTATTACAAAACAGCTGTTTTCTGTGTGAATCTCTGTTAAACTGTAATGTATTTCTGTGATGCGCAGCTGTATTTTCAGCATCATTCCTCCAGTCTTCAGTGTCACGTGATCTTCAAAAATCAGTCTAATATACTGATGCTCAAGAAACATTTCTGATTATTATCTTATTTTTATTCTTATTAAAAGGACAACTTTGCCAATCTATAACTAGCTTTGTATTGTTACAGTGTCAGTAGTAAATGTAAATGAACTGTGTGTACTCTTCTCGGTGTTGCCTGCACCCGGACATTACTGTTTAGCAAAAGTCCACCAGACACACTCTGTTACATCCGGTATACTTTTGCTGACAAATGAACAGGGATATCTGTGTGCAGATGGCTGAAAATAAGTGCGGTTTATCTGTTGCTCACTGCCTACAGAACAAATGACTGTTATGAGGCAGATCTTTCTTGTAATTCAGAAACGTCTTTTAATGAATAGTTCAAACAGACACTGCCGTGTAAAAGTTCCAGTATGAGCAAAGAGAGATTTCATTTCATTTGGAGGTAAAAGGGACATTATAACGGAAATATACCCCACTGAATCAAGATTGTGATGTCATTAAGGGTGACAGGAGAGACAGTAGGGAGTTTCATGCTCCAGCGTCATGTGACCATTCTACTGAGATCTAAACAGATTTCCTATAGTTGATGAAGGTGTTTTGTGTGTGTGTGTGTGTGTGTGTGTGACAGGAGCTGTAATCCGCGCATAGGGGACATCCTGCAGAAGCTGGCCCCGTTCCTGAAGATGTACGGCGAGTATGTGAAGAACTTCGATCGTGCCATGGAGCTGGTGAGCACGTGGACGCAGCGCTCCGCTCAGTTCAAGAGCGTGGTCCAGAACATCCAGGTCAGAGCCGGCGCACAGACCACAGATGACATGAACTGTGTCCTGCGTGATATATGACCGAACGCAGGCTGCAGTCTGAACACGTGTGTGTGTGTGTGTGTGCGTGTGCAGAAGCAGGAGGTGTGTGGGAACCTGACGCTGCAGCATCACATGCTGGAGCCGGTGCAGCGGATCCCGCGCTATGAGCTCTTACTGAAGGACTATCTGAAGAAGCTGCCCGCCAGTGCTGCAGACCGCAGAGACGCAGAGAGTGAGTGCAGAACACACAGCTCTGTTCACTGCCATAGTCACTTATAATACATCGAGTTCACTTATTATACACACTATCATACGCCATTCAGTGCCAGATGTCACACTCATTTATCTTTTGGTCACAACACAGTGGAAAGCCTAAAATCCTGATGCTAATAAGTACTAACACAATTAATAGAAAAATATAGGCATTTTTATTGATCTGTTTGTTTGTTTAATTAATTAATTTTTTTTTATATTAATGATTTTATAAATAATATCACAAATCTGAGTTATTATCTACACATATTGTATATAGTGTAAATCTATTATTGATTTTGCAAGGGATCAAATAAATCATAATGGAGTGTTGCGATCAAGTAATAATACAATTAAACATAAATAAGGAGTGTGATGTGGTAAACGGAAAGGAACATGAAATACCATGAAAAATATGCTTTAAAGTGAAAAAACGTAATTGACAAAATAAATATATAATGAAATAAATACATAATGAAATGTTGCAATCAATAAACACAAGCATAATGAACAGTGAGTACAAATAAATAATTAGGAGAAATGTATTTATTTATGTAAAATGAAAAACACCACCTGAAATACAACATGTTATACGGCCTGAAATAAAGAATGACACGAAATGCACACTGCCATTCAATAGTCCAATAGTCTGTATGACTTTTAATGTTTTTTTTAGTGGAAGAAGTCTCTTCTGCTCAGCAAGGCTGCATTTATTTGATCAAAAATACAGTAATATTGTGAAATATTATTACTGTCACAAGCCGTTACTGTGAGGAGCGAGGAGACGTGGAGTAAACTTCAAACGAACAGACTTTAATAAACATCCAATGGAACCAGGAACACACACGTAGCGGGGAAAGATGACATTCAATACCAGATGAAGGAAGACAGGGCAGACTACACTTTAAATACTGGAGCAAATGAAGATAATTAATGACACACACCTGGACCAAATAACACAATCAAACATGAGGAAAAACTGGGTCAGGGCAGGCAGATGGAGAGGGAAAAACACACAGAATGAGTCCAGGGGCGTGACATTTACAATGTAAAATAACTGTTTTCTATGTGAATCTCTGTTAAACTGTAATGTATTTCTGTGATGCGCAGCTGTATTTTCAGCATCATTCCTCCAGTCTTCAGTGTCACGTGATCTTCAGAAATCAGTATAATATGCTGATCTGCTGCTCAAGAAACATTTCTGATTATTATCAATATTGGAAACAGTTGTGCTGCCTGATATTTTTTGTGGAAACTGAGAAACATTTTATTTTTCAGGATTCACAGATGAACAGAAAGTTCAAAAGAACAGCATTTATTTGAAATAGAATACCGGTATTACTAACCCCAAACTATTGAACAGTAGTGCACCGGTAGTGAAAACTGTGATCACAGTCGTGATGGTGGCTCTAAAGCATCTGCTTGGTTTCTGATGAGTGTGTCATTATCTGAAGTGAAGGTAATGATGGGCTCGTCCGCTGGAGTCTTTGTGAAAACACCACTGTTCACAAATGCAAACAGAGCCCATTATAATCACAGTGATGTTGCTGGATGAGTCTGGACATGTGCAGACAGATGCCGTTCTATTTCTGCCGCTCGCGTCCACTGTGGACTGAGTGTTATTTTAAGGCTATTTCACATCGCTTACATGAATTTATGTGTGCTTACATTTTATAGTCCTATTGATTGCAACATCCTATGACATTTAATAACTGCATTATGTTTATTGTATTGAGCCTGTTATTCCTACCGTATCTATTATATTTGTGTGTTTTTATGCGCCACATCTGAGACCGCATTGATGTTTAAATGAGTTTGAGACTTTTTAAAGTCTGAGCTGTTTTTAACAGTGTTTAGTGATGGTGTGTTTAACTGGTTGTTAACTGTGTTTGTCTGTCAGATGCTCTGGAGCTGATCTCCACCGCAGCGAACCACTCCAACGCTGCCATCAGGAAAATGGTTAGAGCCCTATTTAACCGGTCCTCCTCTTCTGTGTCTTGTTTCATCTCTCAGACAGGATGTACGGTTTCCATTTCCAGTCTGTGCGAGTGAAAGGCTCTCCTACTCTATATCGCTCTCACTTCTCTATCGGTCTCTTTCTAATGCTGTCATGTGGCCGATCACAGTTCTTCTTTTCATCGAATGAGTTTGTGAATGCAAATTACAAATGACTGCAGAATACCCACCATCCCTCTGTGTGTGTGTGTGTGTGTGTGTGTGTGTGTGTGTGCGCGCAGGAGAAGATGCACAAGCTGTTGGAGGTGTATGAGAAGTTGGGCGGAGAGGAGGACATCGTTAATCCAGCCAATGAATTCATTAAAGAAGGCCACATAAAGAAGATGTCGGCTAAGAACGGCACGGCACAGGACCGATACCTCTATCTGGTGTGTCTGTCTGCTCGATTAGGACTCTTTAGCTGTTTATCTATACCTCAAAAGTGTTCTTGCATCAAGGGTTATCATGGTTTGACTTCTTGACACAAAACAAGAAGCACTGACTGACTTGAAGATGAAATTCTTATCATTTACTGATTTACTGTTGTTTCAAACACAAAAGATGTTGTTTATTGAGTGAGGGGACTGTGACGATTTGTTAACCTAATGAATAATTGATTTGTTAAATCAAATTAAAATTAGTGTGTCAGATTGGTCGAGACGCTACAGCAGAATGTTGATGCTGCTCTTTTCCCATACGATGGAATCAACAAAAAAAGAGAAAAAGTACCATCAGAGTTCACACAGAATGCATTTTTCCAGTTAAACAGGCAGTGCAACAAAAAAGGTCTGGCTGAACACCTTTTAACTTGATTGCTGCGTTTTTAGAACGACATTTCATGCACGAGATTTTCATTTTCAAACACATCCATCTAGTGCACGTTTGCATAGAAAAGCAATGGAGAATCAGCGCAGTGAAATGGAAAAAAGCTTACCTTCTGAAGACATATAAATCACAAATGTTTCAATACGCTGCATCAAGATGCATTGCTCCAGATTTGACGTTTAGATATTCCGTAAACTGTTTAAGCTAAAGTCAAAATATGATTTGTGCAGACTTATATGAACTATTAGAGTCATATGGAATCTTGTTATGATACATTTATGCTATTGTATGCTTTAGTTGTGTGGAGGAGAGCAGCTAATACCATCTGCCAAACTTCTCACTTTATGTTCTGTGGACGAAAGAAAATCCTAAAGCTTCTTCCTGTTATCTGCTCATTCATTTCAGCTTCAAGACAAATGAGAATGAGTATGCTGGTGCTGATGATGTGTGTGTTTGTGCTTCTCCAGTTCAATAACATGGTGCTGTATTGTGTGCCCAAGCTGAGGCTGATGGGACAGAAGTTCAGTGTCAGAGAGCGAATCGACATCGCAGGGATGGAGGTATGACTTCAGCCATATGTTCAGCTGCGTTTATGGTTATTTCTGTCTTCATCTCATCATATGCTGGTGTTCTCATGTTGGTTGAAGGTTCAGGAAAACGTCAAGCAGAACGCCCCTCACACTTTCACCATCATCGGCAAACAGCGCTCGCTCGAGCTGCAGGCCAGGTGAATGCACACAGCACTTGCTGTCCAAAGACTTGATATTTCTCAGCATTATAACACTAAGTATATCACAATATACCCTCTGGTTTTGCTACTAAAGTTTAAATTAGACGCACTTCAAACATCATAGCATGCATATTCATGCAGGCTTGTGGAGACACTTAATGTTGAAAAAGTATGCTACAATAATTGCAAATGTTCACAATGTAGCTTAAATCTTCCTGAAAATATACAGTACATATGAGCTCTTACCCATCAGGCCTGTGTGGAGTCTGAATGTGTGCTTATGTCTGTGATTGACAGGACGGCTGAGGAGAAGGACGACTGGATAAAAGTGAGTCATTCTCTTTGCACAAATGTTCACTCCAAGTGCACATTCAGTACAATTAATCGCTTTTTGACAAGGGTTTCTGGTGTGATTTCAGCACAACTGCAGCTTCAACAGCATCATTGCCGGTTTTCATATTTTTATGCAATTCTATTTCAGGTCAACATGAAAATGTAATTGACTGCATGTAATGACATTATAAGCAAAATTACATTCTTGACTCGTGCTCATATTGTGATCAATTCAACAGTCCACTGTATTCTAAAGAAGAAAAATGCATAATTTCCATCAAATGCAATAACTTGTCTTTGAAACATCTCTTAAAGCCCTAAAACCCTCTTATTTTTCAACCATCATTGTCGTTATGGAGACTCTTTTCACCCTTCAGTCAATTCCTAATTAAGATAACCAAGTCCTCGTGAATGCCTTATTTCACTCTCAGATGTGTCACGCTACAGAAGTACAGTGTACAGGTTCTGTGTGTGGACGTTTCGTGTCATTATTCACTCACGCTCATCTTCTTTCACTCTGCTCTGTGGAACACAAAAGGAGAAATGTACTTTAATTGCATAGAATAGTGTGGAAGGCAATGAAGAGGGACATGAATGCAACATAAAAGTAGTCCATATGACTCATGCAATATACTGGAGACTGAAATATAAGTCGTCCTTCACTGAAAATCGACATTGACATTTACCCTCGCTCTCCTTAGTGCGTTCGACAGAGATGGTTCTTTAGAGTCAGTAAATCTGTGATTCAGTTCACTTGAATCTGTCGTTTCTCAGTTGTGAGCGCACTTGATCATCAGAGCTGAGGTGTGGATGCTCTCCATCTGTTTGCAGGTGATCCTGGCGACGATTGAGAAGCACAAGCAGAACAGCGAGACGTTCAAAGCCTTCAACATCTCCTGCAGCCGTGATGATGAGCACACGCCTGACACGCCGGTAACACATCCCTCATGCACTCAACCCTTTCCAAACTAGCCTTACTTAGTCATGTTTTCTGTGCACCGCGGTTGTTAGTCACACTGGAATTATGAACATTTGGCAATGTTCCTTGGTTTCGGAGAGAAATGTGACATGGGCATGATCTAGTGGTCACACTTTAAAAGCACAGTGCTGTGTTTCATCGTCACACAAGCACACGAACACATCACGTGACTCTTCTCTCCTCCTCATGTGTGATTCTGTGGTTTGCTCGCAGGGCCTGTGGAGCAGCACGAGCACATGTGAGGCAGACGGAGCTCAGCATGAGAGGGTGAGTGAGACGACACACACACAGACACATCTGAATACAGGCTAGACGTCACTGTGTTAACCTGTGTGTGTGTGTGTGTAGAAGAGCTCAAAGAAACGAGAGAAGGAGAAAGAAACATGCAAAGGCTGCAGCGAGGCCTTCCATTTCACCAAACGCAAACACCACTGCAAGAGCTGCGGCGCGGTACGTGAGTCGGCTGCGTACACACAGACACAGGTTTGATGCGATGCAGTGCGTCCTGACGTGTGCCGTGTTCGTCTGCAGGCCGTCTGTGGGAAGTGTTCGAAGGTGTCGGAGAGCAGGAACATCCGCATGTGTAAGCAGTGTTTTGAAGGCCTGCAGGGAGCTGAAGGGACAGCAGGGGGCGGCACTGAGCCTAAGAAAAAAGTCGAGGTGAGAAACGTATTCCTTTTTTATTTTGTGTCCTACCTGTTTACAGTAGTTTAAAGGAACACTCCACTATTTTTGAAAATAGGCTCATTTTCCGACTCCCCTAGAGTTAAACAGTTGAGTTTCACCGTTTTCGAATCCATTCAGCTGATCTCCGGGTCTGGCGGTAGCACTTTTAGCTGTAGCTTAGCATAGATCATTGAATCTGATTAGACCGTTAGCATCTCGCTCAAAAATGACCAAAGAGTTTCTCTATTTTTCCTAATTAAAACTTGACAAATGAGCCTATTTTCAAAAATAGTGGAGTGTTCCTTTAAGACAGGACTAGTAGGGCTGGGTGATAAATCAGTATTTATTTATTTATTTATAAATTCATTGTTATTGTTGTATTAATCAGTATTTATTGAAAACAATCCAAAATATTGATACAAATATTTTAAATAATTTGCAACCTGCCAAAATAAAGTTCAGTTTAACGTCAGGAAATTATGACAGAAATATATTTCTCTTGTGCAGTTGAATGTACTTCTCAAAAGTGGTAGTAATAGTAAAAATAATGATCTAATTTATTAAAACATTACATTCATTTATGATGACTATTTCAAGGAATGAAAAAATGCAGTGCTTTCATGCACATTGTTATATTTTGATTTAATTACATTTTTAAAAGCTTTTAATTTTTAAAATTGAATTGTTAAAGTTTTATGGCAAAACATGTGGAATGCATTTCCTTTAACATTAATGCGGTGAAATGAATATTGTAATAAATATAGATATTGAATGATATTGGCGTATTGCCCAGGTCGGCTCGTATCTGATAAACGTGTTGAGATGAATGTACTGTAGTGCAGTCAGTCAGACTGTGTCTCAGAGCTGTTCACTCCTCAGTGAGGTTTTTGGGATCCCAGTGGGAATCTGATGTGTGTGTTTGGATGTAGCTCAGATGTCCAGATACTGGAAATGGAGCTGATTGAAAGCCACATTTGGAAGTGGCTCACATTGGATGTGAAAACAATTGTGTGGATGTTTCTGTTTACAAGTGTATCATTATCTGATCAGTAAATAATCAGATTTGAGCGCCAGTGTAAATGCAGGCCTTAAGGTGATGATTACACGGGGCAAATTTTTGAGCAGTGTTGCTAAGCAATGGGCAACCGGGTGAGACACAGGGCTCACGACCGATCTGAAGTATCCAGATAGAAATCTGTTGCCCATTCTCAATGAGAAAGCGCCCAAACAACATTGCTCAAAAAAATCCTCTCCTTTCCTCTCATGTATCCGGTGAGTCACACACAGTTCTTCCTCAAGAGGGCGCTTACAGCTCAGTCCTCCACTGATGCACACTGCAGTCTCACCATGTGTTTGAGCTCCAATCTGAGTAAACTCACTCAAATCTGCTGGATCACCTGAGAAACTATCTCTATAAGTCATTGCAAGAGTTAAACTACACCCCACTACTGACACACTGAGAATTACTTCAACACATGGTACTTTAAGCACTCTGCACTTTGATTTCAGCCCCAGATTTTGAAGAGTGAAATTGTTGATACTGTTGCAGTAAAAATCTAAATGTTCAAAGTACATTCTCTAATGCAATCAAAATGAACGAACCACATAATGTCTGTCAGTGTCAAACACACCTCAGAAAGCATGAAGAGAAGGAGAAAGCAGATCAGTAGTTGGTTTGTCTTTAAACAAACGATAGTCCATCTAAAACAACCAGGACTATTGCAGCATTCACAAAAGCCACAGTAAGCCATAGAAAGCCAAATCAGCAAATCGTACATTATTTGACTCTTAAATGTGATCGAGCTGAACTCATGTGGACCACATCTACATGTATGTCCAACGCATACAAATATAATGAAATTACTCAATAACTCAGCCGTGAGTGTTTTATATGTTTGACCTGTGTGTTTTAGTTATTGATGCATAAATAAGAGACTCGCAGCCGTTCCAGCTAAAGCTGACTGGTTTGATTATTCTGAAATTCATATTCCTGTCAGAGTGTCTTTCAGTGGCAGTTTTTGTAAATATTTCTAGTGTTAAATTAAATGTCAATAGAGCAATAATTACAATTCAACATGTGTTTTAGAGTGTATTCCTGTGGATGACTGATAATTATTGTTTCGGGTTTTTAGGCCACTGTATCTCGAGAATCTGTTTAAAATGCTTCCTCCTGAGCTCAGGGTGTTGTTCGCTTTACTGCAGATGTACAACCATACTAGTTTAGTCAGCATATCTTCAGCTGTGTGTGTGTGTGTGTGTGTGTGTTTCAGAAGCAGCTGTCAGTTGCTCAGTCTTCTCAACGGACAGGCAAATTTGAGGAGTTGGACCAAGAGCTGGGCGGCCATCACTGAAGCACAGCCTCTGCTGCTTTACCAGCAAACCAGCACACAGGTCAGTGTGTGGGTGTGTGTGTGTGTGTGTGTGTGTGTGTGTGTGTGTGACCTGTCAGATTAAGGTCAGATGGATTTGTGTGACCCTGTCCTGACCTCAGAGTGCCTGTCTGCAGCCGGTGAAACACAGGATAATGTGTTACTAAGTCATGTGTGTCTGT
This sequence comes from Sinocyclocheilus grahami, assembly GCF_001515645.1. Taxonomy (NCBI): domain Eukaryota; kingdom Metazoa; phylum Chordata; class Actinopteri; order Cypriniformes; family Cyprinidae; genus Sinocyclocheilus; species Sinocyclocheilus grahami. Next base: position 679,873 of record NW_015506179.1, on the reverse strand, counting down.
GTCTGTCTGAGCATCAGTTTCTGTGCTCTTCTGTGTGCATTTTATAGTTAAATCTCACAAATAACATCTTCAGGTCATATTTCACCCCAAAATCATTAGGAAAAACATGAGAAATACTATTTTGCATCAAGAAAATGAAGCTAATTTCAGGACAAGAACCTTATTCTTATTTTTAATACTTTATTTATCCATTAAATTCAGTACAATAAATATGACTACAACATAAATGCACTTTACCAATTAATACAATTTAGTAATAATAGTAATATCATGTTTTTTTTTACATAACAGTAATCAGAATAAGATTTTTGGTAACACTTTACTTAAAGCCTTTATGTATAATGCATTATAAAAGTATTCATAATGTACATTGTAATGCATCATATCTTTTTATAAACAATTGTAACCATAGTTCAAAGGCATTATAATATTTGAAGGTTTGACTGTCATGTGTTTTAAATACATTATACTTTCTAAAGTATAGATAATCTATTATAACTGTGGATACAATTATTCATTAGATATAATAATGCATTATAAGGTGCATTACAAGGCATAATTAATGCATTAAAACTACTTTTTATACAAAGGCATTAAGTAAAGTGTTACCAGATAAAAAAAATAAATAAATCTAATGAAAATAATGTCACAATGCATTTTTTTCTTCATATTTTGTAATGAAATATGACCTGAAGAGTTCATGAGATTGCGTCGTGTCTTGAGGTGATTGCAGAGCTTCAGTGCTGTGCCTTTGTCATTCATAGGTCTCTCTGGCTGTGACATCAGTGACACGAGAAGAAGAAAGAGTCAGACGTGTTCAGACTGATTCAAGAGTCTGAATGGAGCTCCTGTCACATGCTGTAAAGGGAGGAGCTAACAAGATGTCAGTCACAGCAAGAGCCAATAGGATGCTTTCCCTCTCCCCCTTTATAAAGAACTCCTGTTACTTGAAATCACTTTATCCTCAGCACTTTTTTATTCTTTCTTTTGAAGATCCTTTTACATGATCATTACTCTTTCAGCAGCACTCACACCGTCACGCCTTCATCTGAGTGTGAGAGTGACTGTTTGTCAATGCACTGTTCCCTTCCAGCACTCACGTCTGCTTGTGTTGCTCTGGATGAAGATGTTGAGAATGTCTATATAATGTTACGATGAATGTTCTTTTTTTTTATTAGTTAAAGCATTAAGTGGCTGTTCTTGTAAAGCACTGTCAGTTCACACCTTCATGCTCCCCTTAGTTTTTTCTTTCTGATTTTAAAAGATGAACTGAAGCACAAAGCACATAAAGCACAAGTCATATTTCACTCAAAATCAAAAGAAAGAAAGGATATTGTGCATAAAAGAAGCTTATTTTATTTTCCGTATCTCTTCCGTTATTTTCACAGTAATTAAGCACATTTCACATCAAATTCTCATAAATTCTTATTACCGTCATGCATAAGAAAAATAATGATATATTTCAATTGCGTAGTGGTCATACACCGTGGTTTGAGTTAGTTGTATTGCCTTTATGGTGTTGATTTAAAAAAAGTAGATTTTTACCATTTTTACAGTAATGAGAATGTAGTAAGAATCACCACTGAGAATGAGGAAAAGCCTAAGCGTCTGCGCACATTACACGAATGACAATGAGATGCTTTTAACATCACAGTGAATATGCATGTCAGAATGTAAAAAAATCGTAATGGTCCTAAAACGGCTTTATTTTTCACAATGCTAAATTTGTCTTTGGTTTTTTGGAGTGAACCAAACCCTGTTCCGTTTTCACAACATTCACCCACAATTTCACAAGACTGGTCTCACAGGGTTCATAAACTCTTCTGAAGTCTTTGCTAAGCATCAACATCCATGGTCTGCTGTTTCCTCAAACTGTGTTTTGTACCAACGAGAGATCATTTTCACCTTCTTCAAGAGGATACCCAGCTTTATTGTTTAAGGGCAGATTCCTGTGGCAGGCCACTAAATATTATACCCTCCTATAGAACATTTTCACTATAGACTTTTCAGGTAAAGGTTTGGATGAGAAAACTAGGTTCGGGAACATAGGGAAACGCAATTCCTGCATCACTTTCCTCTAGCTCTTCATACCCTTTCACCAGTGGCACACTTCTCTTTTGTATGCAGCAGTATTGTGATTGCAACAGAAGTACTGTACGCCTGCACACTCAGAGTCCAGTCTCTGTGCCTGGAGGTTGATCATGGTCAACATGTAATGAATGATGTAAACATTGCATTTGCTTCCCTTTTAATATTGTTTGAACCCTTGAAGCAGAACCAGTATTATTAAAAGCATTTTATGTGTACAAAAGCTGTCTTATAGCATATCAATGAATAAAAGAGTATCTGGTCACCGATGTTTATGGGCCTCAGTTATTCATTCAGCTTTATTAAAATGAATGTGGTGCTCCAGCTCTAGAAGCACAGTTATCTTCGCAGTGACTTGTGAGGAGCAGCTCACACGTTCTCATTGTCGATGTTTCACCACAGGAAATGCATACATCTCTTTCATGAGACACAAAATATTCTCGCTAATCTAAATGTGTGATTATTTTAGTATTTTCTTGGAATAGGGTGGTACTGACTTCCTGTTTGCAGAATCTTATTTGATCATATATAGATGGATTGTGAAACATATGCTGAGATATGTTGAAACTGATTTTCTTTATTTCATCACTTTTATGACAATCTTTCAGGAATAGAGTTTAACATGCTGGTTATTATACAATCATGTTTGCAAAAAAAAAAAGTTAATAGTACAGAGAAATTCAAATTTATTTGTATAGCGCTTTTCACAATACACATTGTTTCGAAGCAGCTTTACTGAAAATGCATGTGTCTACATTACAATTTAGAGTGATATGTTATCAAAAGTGAATGTGTCCAAGTAATGTTCATTTCACAAATGAACAGTTCAAGGTAATAGAATCATACAGTTAGCTAACATGAATTAATTTCAGGCAGAAGCTCATTAAAGGGGTCATGTGATGCGATTTCAATTGTTCCTTTCTCTTTGGAGTGCTACAAGCTCTTGGTGCATAAAGAAGATCTGTAAAGTTGCAAAGACTAAAGTCTCAAATCCAAAGAGATATTCTTTATAAAAGTTAAGAGTCAGCCACGCCTACCTAAAACGGCTCGTTCTAACACGCCCCCACATGTCTACGTCACGATGTGGGAAGATTTGCATAACGCCGCCCAAATGTTCACGCAAAGAAAGAAGGCGTAACTTTTATTCTCGCTGTAGTATTGTTGC
>NW_015506179.1:675528-676379 GCF_001515645.1 Sinocyclocheilus grahami | reverse complement strand
GCTAGATCGGCTTTCACCGTGGACGAAGCGGAGTCCAGCCCGGGGTCGTCACATGTGGTTGCCGCAAGCCCGCCGGACGCTTCTTCATCGAATCCGCCGGCCGTGCCGTTCTCAAGGCCGCCCGCCTCCACTCACTCAAGACCGCCGTGTGTGACGCTGTGTGACGCATTTCATGGAAGACTTGTTTCCTGAACCTGCAGAGTAGCAAACAATGGGTCTGTGTTTGGACAAGGACAGTCTGGCGCTTCTGACTCACAGCCTGTAAGTACGTTTTTTATATTTAAAGAATTTGCCACTGATGATTCAAACGAGAGTTTTGAGCAGTGTAGAGTAGCGCTTGTTGTTTGTCATTTCTCCGATCACAAATGCAGACATGGTTTTATGTTAACGCAACGCGTAAAAAGACAGTATAAGTCATTATAATCAGTAATTATGTCCCCACTGGATGCAACGAATGCCTTGTTTATAATGGGTTTTCATGTTTTTGTCTCGTCGCTCCGGCCGGACAGGGCATCATCACAGTATGGTGAGGGGTGTAACATTTCCGTCTCACGCTTGAGGTATTCTGCCAATCACAACGCACTGGATAGCTGGCCAATCTGGTTCTCTCTCTCTCTCTGCGCGCACACACGTGTGTAAGAGACTGAGTGAGTGAAAAATAATGCACGGTGCCGACCGTATTTATGTGAATACACACCAGTGCAGGCATTTTGACACTCCGTGTTTTTACCGTTTTAGGCGCGCCACCGAAGACAAATCTACTATGCTTGTCCGTGTTCCTTTCGGACCTCACGCGCAGAAAACATCTTTGAGTTTTTAATACTGTCTGTCTTTTTAATATCAAGAATGTC
>NW_015506179.1:623015-675518 GCF_001515645.1 Sinocyclocheilus grahami | reverse complement strand
TGCAGGGCTTTTACTGTGAGGTTGATTTACAACCTGAGAGGGATGGATTCTCTTCAGAGTTCTCTCTCTCTCTCTGCGCGCACACACGTGTGTAAGAGACTGAGTGAGTGAAAAATAATGCACGGTGCCGACCGTATTTATGTGAATACACACCAGTGCAGGCATTTTGACACTCCGTGTTTTTACCGTTTTAGGCGCGCCACCGAAGACAAATCTACTATGCTTGTCCGTGTTCCACTCGGACCTCGCGCGCAGAAAACATCCAGTCAGAAGCGGATTGAGTTCTGTTTCACGGCTTTGAGTTTTTAATACTGTCTGTCTTTTTAATATCAAGAATGTCCCGCTCTTTTTTGTCTCATTCATTCACGTTCCTTTATTAATAATGTTAACAGTCCCACCCGCTGAGAGCTGCGTGGAAAAAGCGAAAGTAACCGGTGAAATGTTTCAAAGTATAAAACATATAAAACAAAGTATGTTTCAGTCCGGTCACTTTTTTACATACTTTTACACTTTTTCTGCTGTTCAAAAAATCTTTCTTTTCGCTATTACCACAAAGCTACGAATCTGAGTGCAGGAGCTCTACGTTACCATAGAAATGTCAATAGTTTGCTCGTGACTCTCGCAAACAGCTCTGACCGCGCACTGAACACGCACTTTGGCTGGTACAGAAAATGTATTATTATTTTACATGTATATGTAGAGCTTATGTAGGCTCTACAACAAAGGAATTGCTGATCTCTAGTGATGTCTAATTTGTGTAATAGATCATTTGTTAGTAAAGGGTGAGAGATCTGGCCTCTGGTCTAGCCTGTTAGAGTTGACGAAGGAGGGGGAGGAGGAGGACAAAGGAGGGAGGAAAATGTTTTAAAGAGCATGTGAGAGTTAGGCGAATTGTTAATTTTGTTGTGATAGTATGTCCTTTTAGCAGTGGAGACATTAGCAGAGAATGAAGAGAGGAGTGATCGATATACATTAAGGTCAGTAGGATTTTGTGATTTGCGCCATACTCTTTCGCGAGCTCTGAGCTTAGAGAGATGCTCACGGAGAACATCAGATAGCCAAGGGGCAGAAGAGGTGGTACGAGCTGGCCTGGAAGACAAGGGGCAGACAGTGTCTAAACAAGACGTAAGAATGGAGCAGAAAGTATCAGTAGCACGGTTAACATCAAGACATGATAACTGTTTAGGGGAAGGAAGCAAAGAAGAAACCATAGCAGATAGCCGGGAGGATGAGAGTGAGCGTAGGTTACATTGAAAAGTGACACGTGGAGGGGTATGTGTTGTGTCAGGAACCATGTTGAGGTTAAGAGCGAGGAGGAAGTGATCCGAGGTGGTGCAGTGGATTAACCAGTACATGATCAGTGGAGCAGTGTCATGTGTAAATAAGGTCCAGTTGGTTGCAGCTGTTGATACTCAGAGATGGTAAAGGATTAAATTTCCAATCATTAGAGATAAGCAGACCAGTACCTCCACCTCTTCCAGTCAGACGGGGGGAGTGGGAAAAAGAGAAATTATTGGAGAGTGCTGCAGGTGTAGCATTGTCCTCCGGTTTGATTCACATCTCTATCAGGGCCATGAGGTTTAGTCTTGAATGACTTGTAATAGAAGTAATAAAATCAGTTTGCTTACAGCAGATTGGCAATTCCAGAGACCAATAGAAAAAGAAAGTAGTGTATTAGTAGACATAGGCAAAGTGCGCAGGTTGTTAGGATTGCGCTGCCTACAGTGTGTGATGCATGGTTTGCGAGTGGTAGTGATAGTAGGGATCTGGAAACACATAGTAAGAACTGGTTATTAAAAACTGGAAACAGAAGGGGAACAAGTAGTAAGAAAGAGAATGATTCAGAAGTGATACTTATGTGCCTTGCCGGTACCAAACACGATTTCAGCATGTCTCCACACAGTAAACAAAACAAGCATTTCCTAGCAATGACAACTGCACTAAACACAGAGACAAGAAATAAATACACTTACGAGCTGCTTTTAACTTCTGCTGATTGACTGCTTCTCTCAAAGAGTATTTCTTTACACTGTGTTTTGCTGGCGCTTGATAACAGAGCATAGTCCAAAAAAATAATTAACGACGAACAGGGACCCTCATGGATTAATTTGGTTTTTAAAGGTTGATTGAGGCCTTCACAATAGAATTCCATTAGAACACAGTTAGGAAGATCTGAATAGTGAGCGATGGCTAAATACTCTCAAATTTAGCCTTCCAGCGATCACATGCCTTGTTTGAGGACTAATTATATTTTTGCTGTGTCCATACCTGGCTAATGTTCATCTGAAAAGCTGCTGGATCCTAGACTGGACTATTGTAATGCACTGCTAGGTGGTTGTCCTGCATCTTCAATAAACAAGCTACAGGTGGTCCAAAATGCAGTGGCTAGAGTCCTTACCAGGTCAAGAAAATATGATCATATTACCCCAATTTTACACTCTATGCACTGGCTACCTATTAAGTTCCGTATCAGTTACAAAATAATATTACTTACCTACAAGGCCCTTAACCCTCTAGGGTCAAAGGGTGTTTTGGGGCCCTGGAGAAGTTTTGGCATGACCTGATATTTGTGTTTTTTTCAGTATCTTAAAAAAAATATTAATGGCTAAAATCTGATAACACTGTATTCAGCACAAACTTGGCTACAAAAAAATGTGAGCAGCATGAAAGTACATGTTTGTGTTTTTGAGAAAACAATGTTTATGTGTGGTTAGTGAAAAACTAAATTTTTAAGTCACTGAAATAAGGCCATAAAACATATACAGAATATTTCTTCACAAGAACTTTGAGAACTGGATGTGGTAGACTAGAGATTTTGCTACAAAATGATGTGAAAATTATCATGTTCACATGTTCACAGAAAACAATATATTGATTTAACATTTGTAAAATATGTTTTGTGATACAATGCCCTCATGCGAGGGAGTGACAATGGCCATGAATATTTAGTGATTCACATCTGAGAGACAAAGGGCCTTCCATTATGGGCCATCAATATGAATGTGACTGAGGCAGGTAAGAAAGAGTGTGAGGAGAGTAAAATAATGTGGGTTTTTGATTATTATCTGTATTTTATTTATAACACAGTGTAATAAAAATATACACAGTAAAGGTCAAGGACACATGATTGAACATACTGATCTGAATACTGAGACTTGAACAGTAACACACCTTTGTGCCAAACATTCGACTCTAATATCATAGTGTTAACACTACTTTTATATCTTGTGGTTTTATATGTTATAAAACATTAAACAAACATCCTGGCATTGTGAGATATTTAGACAATGAAATGACACATTTCAAAATGTTTCACTTGATTTCATACATGTAGTCAGGAATTATAGTTTGGGAAAAGTATAACTATTAAAATGTGAACAAGTTATGTCACAATAACACAATAACAACAGATGCAAGTAATCTTAGGCTACTCATCAGAAAGATATTCTCCACTGGATCTAGCTGTGCATCGCAGGTAAGAAAGAGTGTGAGGAGAGTAAAATAATGTGGGTTTTTGATTATTATCTGTATTTTATTTATAACACAGTGTAATAAAAATATACACAGTAAAGGTCAAGGACACATGATTGAACATACTGATCTGAATACTGAGACTTGAACAGTAACACACCTTTGTGCCAAACATTCGACTCTAATATCATAGTGTTAACACTACTTTTATATCTTGTGGTTTTATATGTTATAAAACATTAAACAAACATCCTGGCATTGTGAGATATTTAGACAATGAAATGACACATTTCAAAATGTTTCACTTGATTTCATACATGTAGTCAGGAATTATAGTTTGGGAAAAGTATAACTATTAAAATGTGAACAAGTTATGTCACAATAACACAATAACAACAGATGCAAGTAATCTTAGGCTACTCATCAGAAAGATATTCTCCACTGGATCTAGCTGTGCATCGCATCGCGTTGTGTTCTTCTTCTGAGGTAAATTCTGGGTTATTCCTCTCAGCGCGTCTTCTTCCAGAAACAAAAAGTAGCCGGGATGAACTTGTTTGTTTACGTGGAGGTGATGTGGGCGTTTACATGCGTGCACGTCTCACGTGGATTCTTAGAATCTGAAAAGCGTGATCGGCTCGTGGGCATGATCACATTAGAGGTAATGAGTTGAGATGGGAAAACTGGATATTGCGTTGGTTTCATATGGATTACTTTAACAGAGAATATTTGTGTTGGATGTGACTTAATTTAAAAGCAGATATTTCAAGCTTTCTATACATATACTTCTCATGTCTTTGAGGCAAGTATTCATTGAGATTCAGGTTGTTTTATTTACGTGTCTGTGAAGAGAGGTGACAGAGACTGAGACGGCACAGAGCGCACCCTGTTTATTTTGTTTATTTTACAAAAGAACATTGTTTTGTTGTTATTATGACTATACACAAACAAAAGTAGACCCTTTGCAGTTTCAAATGATACCTTATTCTTATCTGTATGATCAAAAACGAAGGAGTATTTTTAGTTCTTTTCGCGGTCATCATGAAAACACGAGACAGACCTGACAGTGCGGACTTCGACCCTAGGGGGTTAATGGTTTAGCTCCTGCATTCCTAACTAGCCTTCTACCTGTCAGGGTCCTGCCCTGACAGCTTTGTCTTTGTTTAATGTCTCTTTGGCCCTGTCCACACGAACGTGGTTATTTTTAAAACCTCAGCTTTTTCTACGCGGTTTGGCCATTTGTCCACACGCAAACGCAGCACCAGGTCACTGAAACCGAACATTTTTGAAAACTCCTGCCAGGGTGAAGATTTTCAAAAACTGACGTCACAAGCCAAAAGTTTTTGGCTTGTGATGTCAGAGCCTGCGCTGTTATCTCCACCTACTGGGAACTTTTTCAGGCTTCTGATTGGCCAACATGGCTTTACGGTTGAGATTATATTGCCACCTGTTGGTTTGGCATGCTCTTGACAGTGCTTCATAGCATGCGTTTGCGTTTTCATGTGGACGGGGATTTTTTTTTAAATGGAAGAAGGAAAAACTTTATAAAAATACCCGTGTAATTGTGGACATGGCCTTTGTTTGTCTTGTGCCTGAGCACATGGTTGTGTCTTTGTTTGTGTTGGCCATGTGCTCCCCTTGTCCTGCCTCCTCATTTTCAGTTACCACGCCCCCTTGTTTAGTCCTTGTTTGTCTGATTGTGTTCACCTGATCCTCGTGTGCTCTGCTCTCTTATATTGTGCTCATTTTCCCTCTTGTCTTTGCTGGATCGTTTTGTGTGTGCCTTCTCCTTGCTTGTGTCTTTAGTCTTGTTAGAGCTTGCTATTCAGTGTATTGCATTCAGTCTAGTTGCCCTCTTGTTAATTCTAGTTTTTATTTGCTCCCGAGTTTAGTCTATAGTCTAGTTCCAGTCTTTGTGGTTTAGTTCTTTATTTTAGTTCTTGAACCTTTTGATTTTGTTCTTTTATTTTCTTTCTAGTTTTCAGCCAGGTCTTGCTGTCTTGTCTTTTATTTATTTTGTTTGTAGATGTAGTCATTTATTCCTAGCTTTTTCCTGTTATCCTTTTGTTTTCAATAGTTCCAGTTTATTATTTCCAGTATTTATTTTATTACTTTTGTTTTTCCTTTTATTTTATTTCCTTTTTATCTCCCTAGTCATAGTTTTGCAAGTTTTTACTTTTGATCTGTCTTCCTGTTGTCTTGTCTTTGTGTGTGTCTGTTGTGTTGGTTCCTGCCCTGCTTCCTGAGTCCTCCCTGGTCGCTGATTCTTCTGACATGACAGACATTTTGATGCTTCAAGAGTTAACATCCCCAGGGCCAAGCCCGTGGTTCCTTGAGCTGCTACCTAGTCCCCTTTTGCCACCGAGTCTGGAGCTACCTCCATCCCCGACCAGCCTGTTCTCCTGTCGTGTGCCCTGCCCTATTGTGTGGAGTGTCTTCCTGCCTCGTCCTTTTGTGTTCCCATTTTTGTTAATAAACTCCGTTTCCCCCATTCATTCTGCATCTGGGTCCTCCCTTGCCAAACCCTGACACTACCACGCTACAATCATCACGCTCCCTAAGGTCGCAAAACTCTGGACTTTTGGTAGTACCTAGGATAGCAAAGTCCACTAAAGGAGGTAGAGCTTTTTCACATTTTGCTCCCAAACTCTGGAATAGCCTTCCTGATAATGTATGGGGTTCAGACACACTCTCTCTCTTTAAATCTAGATTAATATATATATAAAGTCTCTACCCGCCCTCACTTGGGCCAGTCTGACCACCTTACCCTTTTTCTCACCCCAACATATAGACCTCTTATTAAGAAAACTATTGCTAAGGTGAGATACTTGAGGTTCTGGTCAGAGGACGCAATCTCACAACTGCAGGACTGTTTTGAGCACACCATATGGGACATATTTGCACAACAGGACCTGGCAGACTTCACATCCACTGTTTTGTTTTATATTCACACCTGTGTTGATAACGTCACGGTTGAGAAACGGATCAAACATTATCAAAACCGCAAACCATGGATGATTAGACACGTCAAGCAGCTGTTGAGGGATCAAGCGATCCAACCTAAAGAAAGGCATCAATGAGGCAAAAGCAGCTTACAGAAGAAGGGACATTTCAGTGAGGTGGACTCCTGGCGCATCTGGCAGGGCATTGAGTACCTCACAAACCTGAAGGGCCCTAAAGATCTAACTTGCAGCACCAGCAGTAACCTGGCTGAGGAACTCAATAATTTTTTTGCACGTTTTGAGCAAACAGAGGCAGAGACCAGGCTCACATCAGCACCATCTACAGACAACCTGACACTCACTGTGAGTAAGGAGGACGTCAGGAGAGTGTTCCGGAATGTTAATCCCAGGAAAGCGGCCTTCCAGGGAGAGTACTGAGGGACTGCACGGACCAGTTGACTGAGGTTTTTACCTCCATCTTCAACCTCTCTCTGTCCACCTGCACTGTCCCCAAATTCTTCAAATCTTCCATCATTGTGCCTATCCCTAAAGAATCACCTAGCAGTAGCCTCAGTGACTACAGACCTGTAGCTCTTACCTCCACTGTCATGAAGTGCTTTGAAAGGTAGGTGTTAAAGCACATTAAGTGCTCGCTCCCTCTCGGTCTGGACCAGCACCAGTTTGCATATAGAGCCAACAAGACAACAGGAGATGCTATAAACACAGCCCTCCATTCTGTGTTAACACATCTGGAGCAACCAGGCTCTTATGCAAGAATGCTGTTTTTGGATTTTAGTTCTGCATTCAATACCATCATCCCTGGCAGAATGGTGACTAAACTTCACAGTCTGGGTGTCAGTTACCGCACATGCAGATGGATCAAGGACTTCTTAACAGCGCGCCCCCAGTCGGTCAGGATGGGGTTCCATCATTCCTCAGAACTGGCACTTAGCACTGGGGTTCCCCAGGGCTGCGTTTTAAGCCCCCTGTTGTACACCTTATTCACCCATGACTGCACACCAATCCATGACAGCAATATTATTATTACGTTTGCGGATCTCACTCACTGCCTGGTGTTCGGATAACAACTTGATACTCAACTCCTCAAAAACAAAGGAGTTGGTGATAGATTTTTGAAGGAAAAGGGAAGATCATGCCCCTATCTATATCAAAGGGGAAACGGTGGAGAAGGTCAGTGATTTTAAATTCTTGGGAACATACATTTCTCAGGATCTCAGATGGTCTGCCAACACCAATTCCCTTGTAAAAAAAAAAAGCACAACAGAGACTGTACTTCTTGAGGTCACTGAGGATAGTCAACTTGTCACAGGAATTGCTGCTGTCCTTTTACAAATGCTCTGTGGAGAGTATTATCACTTACAACATCCTGGTGTGGTTTAAAAGCTGCACTATGACTGATAAGAATGCTCTGGAGAGAGTGAGGAAGTCAGCGCAGAACATTATAAGAACACAGCTTCCCTCACTGACCGACATATATAGACCCAGATGCTTGTTTCGCATGGCATGCATAATTCAAGATTGTTCCCATCCAGGAGACACCCTGTTCACATTGCTACCTTCTGGGAGGCATTACAGGGTTATTAAGGCTTGCACCTCCAGGCTTAAGAACAGTTTTTATCCAAGTGCAATTAGAGAACTAAATGCATAAATCACACAAAGTACTTTTTCAAACACTATGGAACTGTGCACAATTTACATATGTGCAATACATACAGTATATACACAGGTTTTTTTCTGTGGTGTATTGTTTGATGTATTTATAAATCTTTCTTGTATGTTTTTTTTACCACAAGGAGTTGCAAATTGAATCTCGTTGTACAAATCGTGCAATGACAAAGTATTAATTAATTCATTCATAAAGACACATCTCTTTGGCCAAGCATTCAAATAATACATCTCATAATCTTGTACTGCAGTTATATCTGATCACATTATTATTCCTTAGCTTGGGTTGAACAAATCATTTTTGCTTGGTTGGAACAGCAGCTACGCTAATTATGTCTCTATTTGTTTCTCTGTTTCTGTCATGGGATTGACATCCCGTGGTAACTAGGAATTACACAAGCTTCAGTCTGGATCCAGCCCTTACAAAGACCTGAGATGACCTGAATTAACTGAATTTTACTGTACATTTCTGTACAATTCTACTGTACATATGTATATCAATTTGACATAGTCACCACTGACAAGCTACTACTATATTTATTGTAGAAACTTAATTTCCTGTAAAGCTGCTTTGCAACGATTTGTATCGTGAAAGCGCTATACAAATTAACTTGAATTGAATTGAGCAAGTAAACCCGGTTACATATGAATTGCACCTGCCTTCTCACTATATAATTTACCTTCCACATTTCCCTTCTCAAGCCTTACTCTCCCCCTGCTTCTAGTTCACCCAGAAAATCTGGTCCTGCTGACCCATCCCTCCCCTCTCCACCTCTTTTCCTGGATGACAGACATGTGTATGCAATAACGAAAATCCTGAACTCATAATCCTCTGACGCCATATTGGTCACCTAGAATATCTGGAAGACTGAGAGGGCTACAGGCCTGAGGAACGATCTTGGGTCTCCAGGGGTGACATCTTGGATCCAATTCTCCTGACTACCTTCAATGCACATCCTCATAGACAGGGTCCCCGGCCCTCATGAGCAGGCTGTGGAGGAGGGGGGGGGTTACTGTCACGGTCATTCAAGGCAGAGGTCTTCTCGGGTCCTAAAATCTGTACCAGACCCGAACCCCACATAACTTCTTACCCGAACCCGACATGCATACATTTTTTAAAAGAAAAACCCAACCCGAGACAGATCCGATGAAATTAGACCTGAGTCCGACCTGACCCGACGGCATGTATTTTTGAACCCGACTGGTCCCGAACGTAAATGTCATTGACGTGTGCACAGCCTGCTGCTCCGCAGTCAGTAAAGAAAAATCCGAGGTTACAAATGTATGCTCCTTTTCTATGTGCGTTCCTCACTTAACACGAACGTGCAAGTACGCATTCAGGATAGTTTAAAATAATTCAGGTCTTATCGGGTCCATTTGGAGAAAGCACATTTATTTTAAATTACCTGAGGCCACTAATACTGAAGCTGACCCGTGTTTGAGGCTCTTGTATAAGTTTTGAACCTGAACCCGCTTAGGTCTCGGATCGGACCTTGGGTTTTCAGATCCAAGTGGACCCGTGAAGACCTCTAATTCAAGGCACCTCTGTCACCAACACCCAGTGATCACTCTTACCAGAATACTACTAACCTGCACCTGCTATCATCACCGCAATCCCCACCTGCATAAGAGCACACATATCACTATCACTCTTGGTCTGGTCTCAACTTGGGAAACAGACTCTCTACCTGCAACATTCACCTTGTTATTCTCCAGCGATCTCCCCTGTGACTCTCAAGCAATCTCTCCTGTGATTCCCTGTGTTCATCCAGCAATATCGTGCAGCTAAGTCTTATCATCTAGTTCCTGTGCTGTAAGAAGTACACTCCTCGGCCCACTTACCTGTGTTTCCCTGAGGTGTGTGCTCTCTTGGATCTGTCTTCTTCACTCTTCCCTCACCACTCTGTCATCTGGTAAAGGAAAGCACTCCATTGCTCATTCTCATCTTCAGCATTGATTATTCATGCTGTGTTTCGACTTACCTGCATTGCTATATTCATTCTGCATCAATCAATGTACCTGTACCTGTTTATACTAGCATCTCTGTCTCTGAGTGTGGTACTCCCTGACATTATCAGACAAAACTACATTTTTGCACATGGTTTTGGAATATATGCTTTTGCAAAGTTTAGTCAGTCTTGGGTATTTTTTTTCTTTTGTCATAAAAGGCTTGCACCTTGCCACCCTGCCCCATAGCCCAGACAGATGGAGAATATGGGAGATAGCTGTCGTATGTAGGGAGCAACCAGTACTTGCCAGAAAGAGCTGCAACTCCTTTAATGTTTCTGCTCTTGACAGCCTCCCTGAACAGTTTTCTCTTTGTCTTCTCATCAGTTTTGGATGAGAAGTCTCTGTTCTTGATAATGTCACTATTGTGCCATACTTTCTACACATGTTGATGACTGTCTTCACTGTGTTCCATAATATATCTAATGCTTTGGAAAATTGTATGTAGCCCTCATCTAAGCAATACCTTTCGACAATGAGATCCCGTTGATGCTTTGTAAGCTTTGTGGCTCTTGTAGTTGCATGCATCCAAGATGTTAGAAAAATCTGACAAGGACAACTGAGATTTATTTGGAGTCACTTTAGGTTTCACTATATAGACAGGTGTGTACTATTTCACATGAGCTTGATGATTAATTAATTCTGAAAACAACCACATATCCACTTATAAAAGGATGTGCACACTTATGCAGTCAGGTTATTTTAAGTTTTTATTTTTATCTTTTTTCTTTGAAATGTGTTACTTTGGTTTTCAGTGGCATTGCATATGTTGTCATTTTTACATTCAAGGTACAAAAGTTCTAATATGATTTATCTTTGTTTTGTTTTTTTACATCACAAAACCCAGCATGGGACAAGGTTTGGGGCAGTACATTGGAATCTTCTGCACCCTTTACACTGTAAATTTGTCCACAGGGCCTACATTAATCCACAGAAACATTTTCAGAATAATCTCTCTACAGATCCTTATTTTTATACATTCAACATCAAGGCTGTGGGTAGCATTATGCATTAGTTCTGGGACCACTCGCATGCCCAGAGTCATACTAATGAGCCAAGTCACCTTTATATGTAGCGCTTGTAGCGAATCAGCTCAAAGAGGAAATATGAATAATCAATCATAACTAGTTATGATTAATTATAAATATTTAGATCCGCTGTAAGTATTTACTTGACATCTCAGTGTCAACTGTTTGTCAATTTTAAGAATGTTAATCCCTGGTTAAGGAAAATAACTTTCTTACTGTACAATACTACTCAAGAGCATGTAGCAAAAATCTGCATGATTAGGGACTCCAGTTATGAGCAAACAATGAACAACCTCAAGTGTGATACAAGTAAGACTTTATTAACTACATAAATACTTAAACTAGTCTACCATACACACACACACACACACACGCGCGCGCGCACGCATATACAGTTGGCATAGGAAAAGGGGTTAAAGCTTAAGCAGTAAAGAGAAGAAAAATAAAGACATGAAGCTATGGTACAATTTGATATTCAGCAGCTCTACAGCCTTAAGGGAACATCAGTTTCTTAGTTCAAACACACCTTTTTAAAAAGGTGCAAATGATACTTAATGTATCAATTAATAATACTGAGTTTGATACTTGCACGTCTCGCCTGTTTGAAAGAGAGTCCTGATGCACTTTGGGGCTACAGTTGGTTGGCTGAAGTTAGGTGATGAGAAAGAACCATTTTGAGCCAGAGGATCTTGATGAATGGAAAGACTAGGCCGAAGCCTGGCGTAGACTTAAGGGTTGCAGAAGAGTTTCTAGCTCACATCCTTATCTTCTCAGAAACTAACAGAACCGCAGATTAAAGGCGGGTCACTGATGTGAGGCCTTTATCTTCTATCGAGGTCACACCTCTGGGATTTGAGTGAGCCAATGAGGAATGGTACCTTGGAGGGAAATTTTACGACTCTTTGTCTCTAGCATGGTGTTTTGCATATGAAACTTGATTGGGTGTTCAAGAGAAGAATCTTCAAGATTCTTATGATACTAATGTGTTGTATAGGTATCAACATATAATATACACTCTCATTTAGATCATGAAAATATGAACTCATAGATACAACATATGGAATAGGTGAGGTTATATTAACTAGTGATCTATCATAAGCATGCATAAAACATATACAATACACAAATCCATATACAAGAAGGTAGTAATCATACACCATGACCTGGGGATATGCATGATAGACAAATTTGTCTATGAATTAATGTAAGAAGTAATTTCCTATAGCAGTATGTGTCTGTTTTAGAGTGAACTGAGTAGTGAGGAAGATTATCTCTACATATTTTAGGTCGTAAAGGTTTATCTGATCTGGCTGAGGTGTCCTGGTTGCCATGGTAACCAGGGGCCTGGGGTCGTTCACAGACATTTATTGGGTGAGGGGTTTGTGATTATTTGTTAATCTAATGAATAATTGATTTGTTAAATCTAATGAAAAATTGTGTGTCTGATTGGTCCAAATGCTATACGCTTTATACAATACAGATTGTGTCAAACCAGTTTTACAGTGTTAAACAGGTAAATGGCGTGTCAATAATTATGATGCAAAGCAGCTCTAAAAGAGGACATTAGTAAATAGTAAATTTTTCAGTGAAAGGCAGTTCATCGTTGATTCGGTGATGTCATTGTCTAGCTCAGTTCAGTTCTCTTCCAATAGTATCTGTGCAATAAAGTTGACAATATTGCCAAACATTAAGTGTCCCCAACTAAGCAAGCCAAAGGCAACCGTGGCAAGGAACCAAATCTTGAAGCTAGCCACAGTGTGTGTTCAGAGGATTTGCATGGTTCTCATGGTTTTTTGCCGATGGCCATCTAGTTGACGAGGTCTTCACAGGGAATCTGTCTCTGGGGCTCATCTAGTTGACATGGTCTCCGCTGACATTCAGGGCTGTAGAGGTCATCTCTAGGTGCTGATCCACCATCTGATCTGGACATGGACTGGATCTGAGTGGCTACGGAATAAGATTGAGACAGAATAATATTAGCGTAGATGCCATTCTTCTTACGATGGGTGTTATGGGAAGAGTTCCCGGTTCTCGGTTGACCTAATTAATGCAGCCTAACAATTCTTTAACGGATTTGAATTATAGAAATGTGATAGTGTATTATGAGTATGCCAGGTTAAAGAGATGGGTCTTTAATCTAGATTTAAACTGACAGACTGTGTCTGCCTCCCGAACAACGCTAGGTAGATTGTTCCAGAGTTTGGGCGATAAATAAGAAAAGGATCTGCCACCCACAGTTGATTTTGATATTCTAGGTATTATCAAATGGCCAGAGTTTTGAGATTGCAGTGGACATCAAGGACAATAATGCGATATGAGCTTGCTCAAGTACTGAGGAGCTAAACCATTCAGAATTTTATAAGTAATTAGCAAGATTTTAAATGTATTCATTGTTCAATAGAGAGCCAGTGCAGAGTTGACAGAACCGGGCTAATATGGTCATATTTCCTGGTTCTAGTAAGAACCGCTGCTGCATTTTGGACCAGCTGCAGTTTGTTTATTAAGCGTGCAGAGCAACCACCCAATAAAGCATTACAATAATCTAACCTTGAGGTCATGAATGCATGAATTAATGTTTCTGCATTTGACATTGAGAGCATAGGTCATAATTTAGATATACTTTTAAGATGAAAAAAATTTGGTTTTACAAATGCTAAAAACATGTTTTTTTAAAAGATTGCTATCAAATATCACACCTAGGTTCCTAACTGATAACGAACAATTAACAAAGCAGCCATCAAGTGTTAGACTTGAGTGTTAGTTTTTTTTCAGTGAAAGCTAACACCATGTTTCTTGATGATATCTCCAAAGGGTAACATGTAAATTGTGAAAAGCAATGGTCCTAGTACTGAGCCTTGTAGCACTCCTTACTGTACTTGTGATTGATATGATATCTCGTCATTCACTGCTACAAATTGATGATGGTCAGATAAGTAAGATTTGAACCATGACAATTCAATTCCACTAATGCCTAAATAATTTTGTAGTCTACTCAAAAGGATGTTGTGGTCGATAGTGTCAAACGCAGCGCTAATATCCAGTAGCACTAATAGAGAAATACAACCACGATTTGTAACTCTGATGTGAGCAGTCTCTTACTATGATTCTGTCTAAATCCTGAGTGGAAATCCTTATAGATAACATTTCTCTCTAAGAAGGAACATAGCTGAGAGGATATGACCTTTTCTAGTATTTTTGACAGAAAAGGAAGATTTGAGATCCATCTGTAATGAACTAATTCTCTAAAATCAAGTTGTGGTTTTTTAATGAGAAACTTAACAGCCAATTTGAAGGTTTTGGGGACATATCCTAAAGACATTGACAAATTAATAATATTCAGAAAAGGATCTATGACTTCTGGAAGCACCTCTTTTAGTAGCTGGAATAGGGTCTAACATACATGTTGTAGGTTTTGATGATTTGACAAGTTTATACAATTATTCCTGTCCCATAGCAAAGAAGGAGTGGAATTGTTCCTCAGGAGATCTTTAGTGCACTATCTGATGCGATACTGTAGCTGACACCTGAATGGTTAGAATTTTATCTCTAATAGTATCGATCTTGGAAGTAAAGAAGTAAAGTCATTACTGTTGTGCTGTTGGAAAATGTCTCCATCTGTTGATGCTTTATTTTCCGTTAATTTAGCCACTGTATTGAATAAATGCCCGGGGTTGTGTTTGTTCTCTTCTAAGAGAAACGAAAAGTAAGTAGATCTAGCTTTTCTATAAGTAGAAGTTTTTTCCCGCCATGCAATACAAAATACCTCTAATACCTCTGCAAGTGTACTCGTTATACCACAGTGTCGGATTGTTTTCCTTAATCTTCTTTAAGCTTAAAGGAGCAACCA
This sequence comes from Sinocyclocheilus grahami, assembly GCF_001515645.1. Classification (NCBI taxonomy): domain Eukaryota; kingdom Metazoa; phylum Chordata; class Actinopteri; order Cypriniformes; family Cyprinidae; genus Sinocyclocheilus; species Sinocyclocheilus grahami. Next base: position 660,540 of record NW_015506179.1, on the reverse strand, counting down.
TATCTAAAGTGCTAGTAAACAGAGTGTCAATAGTTTCTGTTACAAAATAAAGTTTTTCTGAGCTATTGAATATGCAGAGGAAGTGAGTCAGGAAGATTATTTACAAAGCAGTCTTTGTGGTAGAAGTGATGGTTCCCCAATGGAGTTCAGAATGTCTATAAATGCTGATCCCAATGCATTTTTATCATTATCAACATGGATATTAAAATCACCAACTATTAAGACTTTATCTGCAGCCAGCACTAACTCAGAAAATCAGCAAATTCTTTGATAAAATCTGTATGGTGCCCTGATGGCCTGTATACAGTAGCCAGTACAAACGTCACAGGGGATTTATCATTAACACTTGTTTCTCTGGATAATGTTATAAAAAGCACCATTACTTCACACAAAACAAGGGGAGTCCACTTTTAGTTATTATGCCGGCCGCAGCTAGAACCAGCTTCCAGAAGAGATCAGATGTGCTAAAACATTAGTCACATTTAAATGCAGACTCAAAACTCATCTGTTTAGCTTTGCATTTACTGAATGAGCACCGTGCAATGTCCGAACTGATTGCAGTATATTGTATGTATAATCGTTTTCTATTCTTAACTGTTTTAAATTTATTTTAAACCTCTTAAATAATTTTTTTTATCATTTTCAAAGTTTTTAAATTCCTTGTTTTATTGTTGTGATTATTTTTTTCTTTTCTTTTATGTAAAGCACTTTGAATTACCATTGTAAACTTGCATTGCCTTGCCTTGCCTTGCCTTACTTCAAATTAGTTATACTTGAAACCAGACTTCTGAAAAATACAGAAAATATTGCTATAAATTGTATCAACACCTTCCCCTTTACCTTTTGGACTCATGTTTATCTATGTTTGTCAGTAATCTTGGGGGGTAGACTCTTTTAAAATAATGTAATCTTCTGGTTCTAGCCAGGTTTCTGTCAAACAGAGCACATCTAAGTTATGATCTGTGATCATATCTGTCATGGTTCATGGATCCGTGTGTTCATTGCTGCATGCCTGTGTATTGTTACCTGTCTGATTGCTCGTTCAGCATTGTTCCGGCAACCACGGTGCTGATGAGCTAATCAGCGTGGCTGCACCTGCCGCTCGTTCTGTCCTTTCTTTATCTGTCTTATCTCTTATCTGCAGATCCTGGCTACTGTTTGAGCGGTACAGACTCTGATAACGCAAGTCTCGGATTTAACCTCCCAATTTCGTCAGCTAAGGTCTGAAGCGGCCCAACGGCCAACTGCGCTCGATTCCTCAGCGGCCTCACCTGTGGAGTTCCCCAGCCGGCGGGCTGAGCCCCACCTACCGCCTCCAACAGTCTACTCCGGTGAGCCCCTGTTGTGTCGATCATTTTTGGCATCCTGTTCTCTTCATATTGCTCTCCAGCCTTCGTCTTTTCCCACAGAGGAGTCCAAGGTGGCGTTTGTAATTACGCTCCTGACTGGACGTGCGGCGTTCTGGGGAACAGTGGTGTGGGAGCAAAAGTATCATTGTTGTTCGTCATTTCAGTCCTTTTCGGACTAACTCAGGAAGGTTTTTGATCGGGCGGCATCCAGCAGGGAGGTGGCGCGGGTGTTGGCTGAGTTACGCCAGGGAAATCGCTCTGTCACTGATTACTCCATTGAGTTTCGCGGCGGCAGAGTGTAAGTGGAATCAGGAAGCGCAGTGGGACATTCTTAGGCATGGACTGGCCGATCGTATCACCAATGAAATCTACACATTAGAACTACCCACCTCACTTGACGGGTTGATCGATCTGGCTATTCGAGTTGACAATAGACTGCGACAGCGTGACGAGCAAGCTCTACAGATGTCGGCAGGTAAGAGTGGCGATCAATTCGCTGCTTCGACGAGGGTTTCCTCCGATTACCTCTCCGATCCCGAGCCTATGCAGGTGAGCAGAGCCCGTCTGTCACGGGAGGAGAAGGAGAGATGCAGAAACTTGGGCCTATGTTTGTACTGTGGGGCTGCGGGTCACATTGTAGCACGCTGCCCGGTAAAAGCCAAAGCCCGTCAGTAGATAGGAGGTTACTGGCAGGCGGAGTCGCAGTGGAGAAAACCTCCTCTGAAGTAACGCTTCTTTCAGTTCAACTACTCCTAGGTCGGGACACATTCCCTTGTAAAGCTCTCATTGACTCTGGTTCAGAGGGAGATTTCCTGGATCGCAAGACAGCCCACAAACTGGGAATTCAGTTGGTTCCACTCGATTCACCCATCTCAGTCAGTGCACTCTGTGGGCAGTCTCTCTCACCTGTCACCCATTCCACGCAGCTGGTGAGGCTCGTCACGTCAGGCAACCACACTGTGAACATTTCTTTCCTTCTCACCGACTCCCCTTTGGCCGGTGGTCTTGGGTCACCCCTGGCTATCATTACACAACCCCAATATAAACTGGCGTCAGAACACAGTCTCATCCTGGAGTGAATATTGTCATGCGTCATGTTTGTTGTCTGCTTGTTCTTCTGTGTCTTGTTCTGTGTTTCAGGATGAACACATGGATCTGTCAAACGTGCCTGCTGAGTATCTTGACCTGAAGGGAGTGTTCAGTAAGTCCCGGGCTGCTTCTCTTCCTCTGCATTGTCCTTATGATTGTGCGATATATTTATTGTCAGGTAAGTCTCCACCTAAGGGCAGATTATACTCACTTTCCGCTCCGGAAAGGGAGGCCATGGAGAAATATATTTCTGATTCTCTGGCAGCCAAGATCATCCGTCCCTCTTCTCCTGCAGGCGTGGGGTTTTTCTTTGTGGAAAAGAAAGATGGTTCTCTTCGTTCTTGTATTGACTATCGAGGGTTGAACAGCATCACGGTGCAGAATACCTATCCTTTGCTGTCTTCAGCCTTCGAGAGTCTGCAGGGTGCTTCCTTTTTCACAAAGTTGGATCTTCGCAATGCCTATCATTTGGTTCGCATAAGGGAGGGGGATGAATGGAAGACTGCTTTTAATACCTCCAGGGGGCATTTTGAGTATCTTGTTATGCCGTTTGGGCTCTCTAATGCTCCCGCAGTTTTCCAGGCACTGGTCAATGATGTGCTTGGTCGATCCGTTCATATATGTCTACCTGGATGACATATTGATTTTTTTCTCGTTCTCTCCAGGAACATGTTCAGCACGTCAGGTCAGTACTTCAGAGGCTGCTAGAGAATGGGCTTTTTGTCAAGGCGGAGAAATGCGTTTTTCATGCACAATCTGTTCCTTTCCTAGGGTATATCGTGTCATCCGAGGGAATGTGCATGGATAAGGTGCAGGCTGTGGTAGATTGGCCAACCCCGGATTCCCACAAGGCCCTGCAGAGGTTTCTGGGCTTTGCCAATTTTTACCGGCGTTTCGTTCACAATTACAGCCAGCTAGCCGCCCCTTTGACTGCCTTGACCGCCACCAAAACGACGTTCAGGTGGCCAGGTGTGGCAGAAGCTGCATTTTCAAAACTAAAGAGTTGCTTTGTTTCAGCTCCCATTCTGGTGGCCCGATCCATCTCGTCAGTTTGTGGTGGAGGTCGACGCGTCAGAGGTGGGGGTTGGTGCGGTCCTTTCCCAGCGTTCTTCTGTGGACGGTAAGGTGCATTCATGTGCGTATTTTTCTCATCGTTTATCTCCTGCTGAATGTAATTATGACATTGGTAATAGAGAGTTGCTGGCAGTCAAGCTGACTTTGGAAGAATGGCATCATTGGTTGGAGGGTTCGGAGGAACCTTTTATAGTCTGGACCGACCATAAGAACCTGGAGTACATCAGGTCTGCTAAAAGGTTCAATTCTAGGCAGGCTCGGTGGGCCTTATTTTTCGGTCGCTTTCATTTTTCAATTTCTTATCGTCCAGGTTCTAAGAACATTAAACCTGATGCATTGTCCCGCATTTTTGACAGATCTGAACGCCCGTTGTCTCCCAAATCCATCCTGCCACAGAACATCGTGGTGTCGGCTATGACTTGGGAGATCAAATCGAAGGTCCGTAGGGCCTTACAAGGGGTAACACCTCAGCCCGGATGCCCATCAAGTTGTTTATTTGTACCAGAAGGATTACGGTCCGATGTCATCCGTTGGGGTCATTCTTCCAAAGTAGCCTGTCATCCGGGGGTTAGTCGAACAGTTTTTCTCATTAAACAATGGTTCTGGTGGCAATCTATGGCCCATGACATACGACATTTTTTTTTTCTTGGCCTGCTCTGTCTGTGCCACTTCTAAGGCTGCCAATCGACCCCCAGCTGGACTCCTTCAACCGCTGGCTGTTCCTTTGAGACCCTGGTCCCACATTTCGCTAGATTTCGTGACGGGACTCCAACCGTCTCAGGATAACACGGTAGTTTTGACCATGGTGGACCGGTTCTCGAAGGCAACTCATTTTATTCCTCTGCCCAAAATACCCTCAGCCAGAGAAACAGCGGTTGCTGTCATTGATCACGTCTTTCGTATTCATGGCCTCCCGGTGGACGTGGTCTCTGACAGGGGGCCTCAGTTTGTTTCCAAATTTTGGAAAGAGTTTTGTCATTTGTTAGTGGCGACTGTTAGTCTTTCTTCTGGGTTCCATCCCCAGAGTAATGGTCAAACAGAGAGGGCCAAACAAAATTTGGAACGCGTGTTGCGGTGTTTGGTGTATCAGAACCCATCCTCTTGGAGTCAGTGTCATCTACGGGCCTATCTCTGTTTGAGTGTAGCATAGGTTACCACCCACCTATTTTTCAGAGTATGGAATCTGAAGTTACAGTCCCCACTGCCCACACCTTTGTCCAGAGGTGCCACCGCACCTGGAAGAGGGCTAGAGAAGCCATCCTCCGGGTGGGGTCGCGCACCAAGGCCCAGGCCGATCGCCACCGTTTAAAGCCTCCCGTCTACGTCGTTGGTCAAAAAGTGTGGCTTTCATCTAAGAATATTCCTCTCCATACCATCTGTAATAAGCTTGATCCCAAATTTATTGGCCCGTTTACTGTCACCAAGATTATTAGTCCGGTGGCAGTCCGCCTCAAACTTCCTCCTGCGTACAGGAGAGTTCATTCCGTCTTCCATGTCTCCAAATTAAAGCCAGTTTTTCGTTCTACCATTAATCCGCCTGCCCCAGTTCCCCCACCGCCGTGATTCGTAGATGGGGAACTCACTTATTCGGTAAAACGCATTCTGGACTCGAGGCGGAGGGGACGCGGATTTCAGTACCTGGTGGACTGGGAGGGTTACGGTCCGGAGGAGAGGAGTTGGGTTCCTGCTAGGGACATATTGGATAATTCGCTTATTGATGATTACAATCGACAGGTAGGTTCCTCTGGGAGTGCCAGGAGGCGCTCCTAGGGGGAGGGGTACTGTCACTGTTCATGGATCCGTGTGTTCATTGCTGCATGCCTGTGTATTGTTACCTGTCTGATTGCTCGTTCAGCGTTGCTCCGGCAACCACGGTGCTGACGAGCTAATCAGCGCGGCTGCACCTGCCACTCATTCTGTCCTGTCTTTATCTGTCTCGTGTGTTGTACTGCATGTTGTCAGAGCGTTGTTTGTCCTTGCTCATGCTTGTTGTTCTCTCCAGAGTCTGTGTGCCCGGCGGATCTCTGCCTCGGATTATTTCCAGTCTGGGAGACCATCATAGTCTCTCTGGATTCAGTGAATCAGTGAATCTCGCTGCATTCAGTGGCCCTAGCTGGATCGGGTCAGGATTTCGCAATCCCCGTGTGCTCACGTCTACTCGCCTGAATCCTCACGTTTGGCTTGCGATCCTGTTCACTATTTATTGTCACAATAAATCACTTCACTTGCAACTGGATTCTGAGTTATCTATCCATAACACATATCATTTACAAAAAGCGCTTTTGTAGAAAGGGATCTAATATTCATTAAGACAAGCTTTATCATTTGTTTTTCTGTATATCTGTTTTTTATTTGTTGAACATCAACTAAATTGTTACCCTTAAATTGTTTTGGATGTTTTTTGTATTTGCTGGTTCTGGGGAACAGACACAATCTCTATAGTGAGATATCTAGGTAAAAGAGTCTCTATGTGCTGAGAACTAACTGATTTCTGTGACGTGAGGCAGATAGCAGATGGTCGGTTTAGCCAGTCTGTCTGCTTCCTGATCTGGGCCCCAGTTAGTCAAGTGCAAGCTCTAAGACTATGTGCCATATTTCTAGAGAGAAGAGCAGAACCACCCCAGGAGGGATGAAGACCATCTCTTTTCAACAGGTCAGGTCTGCCCCAAAAACGAATTTGTCCAGACCAATTGTCTATGAAGCCTATGTTATTCTGCGGGCACCACTTAGACATCCAGCCACTGAGTGACGACAGTCTGCTATGTATCTCATCACCACGGTAAGCAGGAGGGGACCAGAGCATATTACAGTATCTGACATCGTACTTGGAAGTTCACACACCTCTTTAATGTTATTTTTAGTGATCTCCGACTGGTGAAGTCGAACATCATTAGCGCTGGCGTGAATAACAATCTTACTGAATTTACGTTTAGCATTAGCCAGCACTTTTAAATTTTCCAAGATGTCAGGCGCTCTGGCTCCCGGTAAACATTGGACCATGGTGGCTGGTGTCTCTATTTTCATGTTCTGTACAATATAATCGCCAATAACTAGGACACTTTCATTAGGTTTCTCAGTGGGTGCATCACTGAGTGGGGAGAACCTATTTAATGTTTTAATCGGAATGGAAGAGCGGTGTTTTGACCCGACACTATGCCGCCTCAGAGTCACACAGTCACCCTGCTGCGGAGGCTCTGTAACCGGAACCGAACAATGTACAGGACTCACTATGCTAATTGCATCCAAAGCCGTATCTACAGCCCTCTTTTAAATTTGCCAAGATGTCAGGCGCTCTGGCTCCCGGTAAACATTGGACCATGGTGGCTGGTGTCTCTATTTTCACGTTCTGTACAATATAATCGCCAATAACTAGGACACTTTCATTAGGTTTCTCAGTGGGTGCATCACTGAGTGGGGAGAACCTATTTAATGTTTTAATCGGAATGGAAGAGCGGTGTTTTGACCCGACACTATGCCGCCTCAGAGTCACACAGTCACCCTGCTGCGGAGGCTCTGTAACCGGAACCGAACAATGTACAGGACTCACTATGCTAATTGCATCCAAAGCCGTATCTACAGCCCTCACATTCTTACCATCCTCAATTAAACTTTGGATGCGTGTCTCTAGTTCTGAGATCTTCTCTATCAGCCTAACTATTTCCCTGCATTTATCACATGTGAATCCCTCGTCGCCAACAGAGAAAGCTAAACTAAATGTGACCGAGTGGATAAGGATGGTGTTTGGGGTGGGGCATAGCTATTTATTTCGCCCTATAAATAGCGCAAAGGTTGGCAGGTTGCATAATCTTCTGACGTTTGATCCTTTCCGTCTCTTTCCGGTGTTGTGACCCTGAAGCGCTATAGCGAGGTATGAGCGTGGTACATGCTGTAAGAGCTTGTATAAGGACGTTTTTGTTTTTATATGGTTTATTCTGTTAATTGCAGAGCGATAACCCCCTGATTCAAGAGTGTGAGCGCGTGGACTGTGTAATATTATGCAAGTCACGGACGCCGTGTTTCGCCTTTAGCAACGAGCCGTATCACGCAGGGTTTTTATTCCACTCTATTATGCAGCGTTTCTAGTCCACTTTCGGGATTACGGCAGAGGTATGTGTTTGCGTTAGATGGTTAGGTTTGTTATAGTGATCATATTTATGTATACTTATTGAGTGATGTAAAGGATTGTTGAGTGGTTACAACGCTGTGTTAGTTGCGCTGTCACAGGTGTTTATTTGTGTTTTTATATTGTTTATTTAGTTTGTTAAAGATTGATAGTTGTTTTGTATTTATGTTTTGTTTTTCTGTTTGACAGATCTTCCTCTGTGGAGTTCTATGCATATGGACATCTGATGTCTAGGCCCGGCTGTTTTGTTTGATTTATTTTTTATATATAAGTTTTAAGCTGATGGTCATATGCTGATGTTTGTTTTTAAGTTATATTTTTATTTGTTATTATTGATTTTGTCAGCTGTGTCCTGTTTGTACCAACCGCTAGGGGTCTATATGATGTGTGGAGAAAAGGGGAGTTTTAAACCCATTTTTCTATATTCTAGGAGCCAGCTTGCGTGGGAGCACTTTTTTCTGGGGTCATCTGGGTGCTTCCTCTACTGCGTGTGGCGTGAGGTTATTCTGCACTGCATGGGTATTGATTTGAGAGTGTAGAGTTATTTGTATTATTCACTACACCTTTTTAAATTTGTTGGTTGGTGCACGTTAGTGCACGTGAGGTGTGTGTGCTCTTGAGGTTGTGGGTCTTTGGCCCAGTGACTTTTTCTTCCCGCAGGCTTGGTTGATCTTGTATACAGGAATTGTGGGTTACAATTTTTAATATTTGACTTGGGAGTCTAGACATCTTAAAATTGAGTTTCTCACTTTTTTAGATGGTTATAAATGTGAAGTTGATCGCTTACTCAGAGCTTTTAGTACTGACTGCTAATAAAAGTGTTGTCCTTGAAGGTCACGTCTCTGTTCTTCATTCACTAGCTATAGAACTTGTGTTGCTGTGTTTAATTATTTCCGTGGGTATCTAACCCCGGTGGCGTAGTCGGAATCAAGTTGCTCATTGGTTATCGCCTGGTTACATATACATGTGGCAAGCAGTGCAAGTGACAATAACAGGAGAAGCCATTACTCACCGGGATTGTTGAATGATTCTGACTTACCACTGTTGTTTGATGAACTCGTGAAAAACGGAGCGAGAAAGAAAAGAAACGGAGTGAGAGAGAGAGACAGAGAGAGAGAGAGAGAGAGAAAAGGAAACAGTAGGTGTGAATGACATGCTAACAGGCTAATGGAATGCTAACGCGCTGCACTCGCGGTTTAGATTAAAAAGCGAACAATATCAAATTAGTATGTTAGATAATATCAGAAGTAGTTATATTTTAACAGTTTAAACAACAGAAAGTGATAGTAAGATAGAGATTCCAACAGAAAAACAAAGCTACACGGAGCTACAATCACCTAAACAAAGGTGCGTCTCAATCAGCTCCCTAGTTCAGTAATCAGCTGGTCAGATAGAAGTGAAGAAGTGATGTGAAGTGTGGCAAAGTATGGTGTCCCGTACTCGGAATTCGTGCTCTGCATTTAACCCATCCAGGTGCACACACACAGTAGTAAGTAGTGAACACACACACACACACACACACACACACCCACACCCACACCGTGAACAAACACCCGGAGCTGTGGGCAGCCATTTTTGCTGTGGCACAAGGGGAGCAGTTGGGGGGAGTAAGTACGGCATTTTAACCATGCCAATGCTATTCCATTAATGGCAACATAATTTTCTAGTCTATTCAAAAGAATGTTGTGGATGATAGTGTCGAATGCAGTACTAAGATCTAGTAGCACTAACAGAGAGATACAACCACGATCAGATGATAAGAGCAGGTCATTTGTAACTCTAATGAGAGCAGTCTCTGTACTATGATCTAAATCCTGACTGAAAATTCTCACAGATACCATTTGTTGTTGTTTTGATGCAGATGCAAACATAAAGTAGATACAGTATGGATGGTTTAGAATGCCAAATAGCTGTTGACGAAGGTAATTGTAGGTGATTGTCTAATTGCATTTTAATAAAACATTTTCACTGAATAAAGTAAAATAATCCAATTGGTAACCAAAAGTGAGCATCAACGTAAGCATTAATGTTTTAACTGAGTAAAGTAGAATAGTGCAGCCATAAGTGTGCACCAACATAAGTGTTTTAATTTTAACGTTTTAACTGAAAAAAGTAGAATAGTGCAGTTGGTAACCGTTGGTGTGCATTGTTAATCAGTAATTAATTTTGTTAATATTAAATATTTTACTTTTCTTTAGATTTGAGTTTTCTGTATGAGTTATGTTGATTTATTAATTATTTATTCATTAATATCCCAATTTAATTGTATTATCATACAGATTAATTTATTTGCTGCATTATTTTTTTTATCAGTAGATGTTTTTATATGTAATTTATTTTCTTCATTCAGAGCCCAAGCCCACTAAAAATGATCAAGCATTCTGTAGTCTAATAAAAGTTAAACAGGAAATGTATGTATATATATATATATATATACACACACACACACACACACACACATACAGTAACAGACTTTTGTGTTTTGTTACAGTTTCTGTTCTCCTGCCTTGTTTAGTTCTGTTGCCCTAGTTCTGATCGTTTCCTCATTTGTTTCTATGGATTTTGATTGCAGTTTTTCTCAATTGCTAAAACACATTTCTTGAAACCATCACTCATTTTCTCAAAACCTTAAACACAAATCCAAACCTTCAAACTAAATTCACAGAACCCCTGACTCTTCTGGCAAAATCAAACAATCGCTTCAAAACCATTTCACCTGTACTTTCAAACTTTCAAATCACACACACATTAGTCAATAATATACACACTACAAATCAATCATTAGACACTACATCAAAAAATGGAGAACACAGTGTCCAGTACATGTAGTTACAAAAAAACTGTTTATTGTATTTAATTAATATTTTGCAATACATTTTTTCACATATGCTAAGACACTAAACCCCATGCTCTGAACCAAATTCTCAATAGCCTAAACCAATTTGTCAAATAAATCACTCTTTCTGCAAAACCTTAAACAAATTCAGGTTTAGACACTGTTTGCAGATGATCTCATGCACTCTTTTTGCAAAACTCTAAACACATTCTCACTCATTAAAACGCAACTTGCACTGTGATAAACTTGTGATGCAAAACCCTAAACACAGGAAAGCAAAAGTTCAGCACAACTGAAACACGTTCGTCATCATTTACACACAATAATTCAAAACTGTTCACACTTGTTTCTAAATATGTGAATGTACAAAATATAAGCCAGTTCAAAGTGCACAGATGGCATGGGTGCATCCATCAATCTGAGAGGTACGGAAGAGTTTGTATGTGAGGTGGAGGAAGAGGAGGATGAGGAAGAGCAAGACCAAGAACAGTCATTTCAGATGAAATAAGAGCTACTGTGATAGACCATGTTCTTGTGTGTGGAATGACAGAGGCAGGACAAAGAGTTCAACCTAATTTGAGCAGACTGTCTGTGGCCACCATAATCAGTTGGAAAGTTCAAAAGAACAGCAAAAGAGTGGAAGAGAATATTGTGTAGAATTGCAAGACCACCATGTTAGGGTGGAAGAACTGGCCTGTGGTGACATAAACGTGCTGTCTTGTCAAGGCTGGATCAGCCACACAAGAGGGGTTTTCCCCGTTGCCTGCCTGCGACGTAGGACTTCATCTGCATCGCCCTCGAGTGTGGCCGATCCAGCCTTGACAAGAGAGCTGTTCTTTTGAACTTTCCAGCTGATTATGGTGGCCATATAGAATCTGCTCAAAAGTAGGTTGAACTCTTTGTCACATATTTAGCAACAAGTGTGAACAGTTTTGAATTATTGTGTGTAAATGATAACGACAATGTTTCAGTTGTGCTTAACTTTTGCTTTCCTGTGTTTAGGGTTTTGCATCACAAGTTTATCACAGTGCAAGTTGCGTTTTAATGAGTGAGAATGTGTTTAGAGTTTTGCAAAAAAGAGTGCATGAGATCATCTGCAAACAGTGTCTAAACTGCCTGAACTTGTTTAAGGTTTTGCAGAAAGAGTGATTTATTTGACAAATTGGTTTAGGCTATTGAGAATTTGGTTCAGAGAATTGGGTTTAGTGTCTTAGCAAATGTGAAAATCTGTAATTGCTGCTGTCCTTCATTAATTAGCCCCATTATATATACTCCCTGTTTAGTTCAGTTCATCGCTGGTTATTTGCTTTACATTTGTGTTGTGCTACACCTGCTCCTGGGATTTCTAGTGTTTATTTCTTGTGGATTTTTTTAAGAACTTTTGTGGAATATTCTCCGTTGTCATGTAGAGCCCAGTACTTATATATATATATATATATATATATATATATATATACACACACACAGTATATTCCTGTTTCTGAATTTCTTGATATAATAAATAAAAATATACTTGAAACACGTCCAAATTAAATAATTTTACATATATTTATATATGGATGGGGAAATGGGGAAATTATGGGGAAATTATAATGCCTTGAATAACCTAAAGCTTTGGCTCATCAGTATTTCATCTACTGATCGCACACCGTCAGCGTTTCCAGTGTTGACAACTTTGTTTAATAGCCTATATTGGAGCGCTGTAAGCATCTTTTGCTGTACAGTAGACTAATGAATTGAATACTAAAATACACAAACAACATTAAGTTACGATACACATTGTTGCAAAGCAGCTTCACAGAAAATGAAAATTTGTACATTACATTTGTCACGAATCCTGTCCATGGACTTCCGTTCGATCACCGCCAGACGTCACCCTTCCGTTACATTGACTCTCGCACTACACAAACTGTTGCATGTCATCCCAGACTACATATCCCATCATCAATTGCACTGATTGCACACAGCTGTAACCAATCACACACTCACTATATTACCCCCACTCAGATCCCTTTCAAACTGCCGAGTATTGTTAGCATTTATCTCTCCACTAGCGATAGCAACTTTACAGAGCCACTCTGAGTTTGTTCTAAGTCTAATCTAGTCCTGTTCATTGCCTGATTCTTCCATGTCTTGATCCCAGCCTGTTTGCCTCGTCCTGTCTGTTTTCTGCCCTGCCCTGTTTGGATATTGTTTGCACCTCGCTTGGACTATTGCTTGTCTTGGATTAACTGTTTGCTTCACCCTCAGAATATTGTTAGCTGCCGATCGACCACGCCCGTTTTGGATTACTCTTTTGTCTTGCCCTCAATATACCTATTTGCCATTGTTTAACCCATGCCTGTTATGACCACGTCTCTGTCTAATAAAAGCCTGCAGATGGATCCGCACGTCTCATGTCTCGTTCGTCCCGTTACAACATTTAGGGGTAGCTTATCAGTGGTGACTATGTCAAGTCCGTATGACAGTTATCATGCTTTTAATGACGTATTGAAACAAATGGTGAACACTATTAACAGCAATGATTATATGTTGTGATCAAACTTATAGGAAACTTTCAAAATTTTCAAACCAAGCAAAGATTGATAATGTGCATTTGATCAGATATAACTGCAGTACAAGATTATGAGATGCATTATTTGAATGCTTGTCCAAAGAGATGTACGGAAGTTCTAAGCGGCCATGCATTCTTTTTTTTGTCCTTCTTGTTTTCTCGTTATAACGACTTATTTTCTCGTTATATCGACATAACGAGAGTTGTTTTCTCGTTATAACGATAATAGGTAGACTGTAAAATTGGGATAATATGATCACATTTTCTTGACCTGGTAAGGACTCTTGCCGCTGCATTTTGGACGACCTGTAGCTTGCATTACAATAGTCCAGTCTAGAGGTCATGAATGCATGAACTAGCTTTTCTGCATCAGAAACAGATAACATGTTCCGTAGCTTGGCGATGTTTCTAAGATGGAAAAATTTTGTTTTTGTAACATGTGAAATATGATTTTCAAAAGACAAGTTGCTGTCTAATATAACACCCAAGTTTTTGACTGTAGAGGAAGTAACAGTACATTCCTCTAGATGCAAATTGTCTTATTCAAATTTAATAGGAGAAAATAATTGGTCATCCAATCTTTTAGAAGTTGCATCTGGTCTTGTTGAGATATATAGTTGAGTATCATTGGCATAACAGTGGAAACTAATCCCATATTTTCTTATAATATTACTAAGGGGCAACATGTATATTGAAAATAGCAGAGGGCTTAAGACAGATCCTTGTAGCACTCCATACTTTACTGGTGATAATTGAGATGATTCCCCATTTAAATAAACAAAGTGGTAATGGTCGGACATGTAGGATCTAAACCATCTTAAAGCCTGCCCTTGGATACCTGTATAGTTTTGTAATCGATCTATCAGTATGTCATGATCTATAGTGTCGAACGCAGCACTAAGATCAACTAAAACTAGTAATGAGATGCAGCCTTGGTCTGACGCAAGAAGCAAGTCATTTGTAATTTTAACAAGTGCAGTTTCTGCATATTCTTCATAGATATTGTTTTGGGTTTTTTTGCAGGAAGGAGCACAATTGAGCAGACAACTTTTTCTAAAATTTTAGACATAAAAGGAAGATTTGAGATGGGTCTGTAATTTGCCAGTTCACTAGGATCTAGTTGTGGTTTCTTAATAAGAGGCTTAATAACCGCCAGCTTGAATGGTTTTGGGACGTGACCTAAAGACAACGACGAGTTAATAATATTGAGAAGCGGTTCTTCTGCTACAGGTAACAACTCTTTCAGTAATTTAGTGGGTACAGGATCTAACAGGCATGTTGTTGGTTTAGATGCAGTGATAAGTTTATTTAGCTCTTCCTGTCCTATAGCTGTAAAGCACTGCAGTTTATCTTTTGGTGCGATGAATGAAGCTAAAGTATTATACGCTGTAGAATCTACATTTGTTATTGTATTTCTGATATTATCTATTTTATCAGTGAAGAAATTCATAAAGACATTACTATTAAACTGTGCGGGAATATTTAGATCGGGTGGCGTCTGGTTATTTGTTAATCTAGCCACTGTGCTAAATAAAAACCTAGGATTGTTTTGGTTATTTTCTATGAGTTTGTGGATATGCTCAGCCCTGGCAGCTTTTAGAGGTTAGTTTTCCAAGTTAGTTTTTCTCCATTTGTGTTCAAGACTATGAGTTTGTTTCTTGAGAGAATGGGTATTACTGTTGTACCATGGCGCAGTACGTTTTTCTCTTACCTTTTTTAATTTTGACAACAGCTTCTAATGTATTAGAGAAGATAGTGCCCATGTTGCTAGTCATTTCGTCTAGTTCTTATGTATTTATGGGTACACAGAGCAGTTGATATAAATCAGGCAGGTTATTTGTGAATCTGTCTTTGGGGGCTGGAACAATAGTTCTGCCCGGACGATAACGCGGAGCCATATAGTTAATATCAGTAATACGCAGCATGCATGATACAAGGAAATGGTCAGTAACATCATCGCTTTGAGATACGATGTCTATATCAGTAAGATCAATTCCATGCGATATAATTAAATCTAGCGTATGATTAAAACGATGAGTGGGCCCGGTGACATTTTGCTTGACTCCAAAAGAGTTTATTAGGTCAGTAAACGCAAGTCCTAATGCATCATTTGTATTATCAACGTGAATATTAAAATCTCCGACAATTAGCGCTTTATCAACAGTAACCAATAGGTCTGAGAGGAAATCTGCAAATTCTTTTAGGAAATCTGTATATGGCCCTGGTGGTCTATACACAGTAGCCAGAGCAAGAGATACGATAGATTTCTTTTGCATATCTGACAGTGTAACATTAAGCATTAGTATTTCGAATGAGTTAAACCTGTATCCTGTCTTCTGAGTAACATTGAGAATATCACTATATATTGTTGCAACACCGCCGCCACGGCCAGTCTGACGGGGCTCATGCTTATAACAGTAGCTTGGTGGAGTAGACTCATTTAGACCAATATAATCATTTGGTTTGAGCCAGGTTTCAGTCAAGCGGAGTACATCAATGTGCTCTGGGCGATGTGCTGCGAACCGTCTCGATTAGGCTCCTGGGGCCGGTTGCACCAGCTAGACGTAAAAACGCTGGGTGTAAGCCCTACGCTGGGCTTTGCAACGTCCTGCTTTATGATAAATATTTACACCTGTTGCACCAACTGAAACTACGATCAGGCGCAACTACGCCCAGTGTAGACAATGCGCGTCCACACCGACACATTCTCCCTCAGTTATAGATATAGCTGAGACGACGTTCACGCCGCAATGGCTACAACTACTAATATAGAACTGAATTGCTCAAGACATAATATAAGTGAAATCACCGCGCTATGATTTCATTGAGTAAACATTTCCTAACAAGTCCGTGTTTTTATATCTGAAGTCTCCCTGCACACTCCCATGACAGATTTCATCAAGGTTGAGTAAAATATAATAAATGTAATACAATGCTTCTCTCTAGAGTTATTTTTTTATAGCTGACTGACTATCAAGCTTATGTACAATGAATGTCTTTCCTGAGGTAATTGTTTTGCTGTCTTTCTGTGGCTGAAAAAACACATTTATGGTTTATAATATGTCATAAAATTCACAGAATTTGAAAGCTGATTATTTATTTCTGATTAAAAGTAACAAAGCACAAAACTTATTGCGATTATTGGATGGCAGGCACGCTACAAATAATGAATTGAATTAAAGACGTGAAATATTTTCAAGTACACTGTCCTTCCAAGCAAGATGTCAAATGGTTCAGTTTCTTTTAATAATCCCAGTTCATATGTAATATTTTACTGCATAATTATTACATGCTTGACAGAAATATATTTTGTATTCAATGTCGACAGTGTGGTAGGATAGCAGAGCTTCGTGATTGATATCGCTTATCCTGCCCGAAAAGACCATAAACATTACAGGTCACGTCTGCAGTAATAATTAACTAACAGACATGAATCCTAAAAACGAATAATGTTCGAGCAAATCATGACTTTTCACTTTACACCTACCTCTGACTAGGCGTAAGATTTAGTGTCAGACATAGCACTACGCCGAGATGGTGCAACGGGTATAAATTCTACGCACGACTTAAAGCACCATTTACGTCCAGCCTAGTCTTACAACCGGGTGTATGTCCAGCTGGTGCAACCGGCCCCTGAAGTCCTGCTTCAGAATCTCCGTCTGCCACAGCTTGATGTCGTTCAGCCCCGTGTGAAGCATGACCGTTCCGATGCTCTCGTCTCCCTTCAGGATTGTGGGTATCTGTTTAGAAACATTGAGAACACGAGCACCAGGAAAACAGTGAGTGTGCACCTTATCTTTAGCTAAGGTAGCACAGATGTGCTGAACGATGGAGTCCACCATAGACTTACCTTGGACTTGTGAGCGTCAGCCCGGGATGTTTCCAGCATGGCTCTCTGCTCTCTCAGCTGGGCCTGCTTCACCAGTAGGTCATGGATCTGCTTCTCCACGGCCTCCAGCTCCAACTGCACCAAGTGCAGCTTGAACGTGTCCTCACCTGCACTCAAAGGTAGACACACATCTGCCATTAGAGCAAGTAAACAGTGAGTAAAACAATGGTAATGGGTGTAAGCAATGTGATATTAGCGACAACCGTGCTGGTAACGCTAACGAGCTATAAGCTAGAAGTCGATTAGGGAAATCAAAATCATGTCATAAAATATCAAATCTAGTGATAATAAGGTGCTCTGATTGTTTTTGTTGTAGAATACGATGGGGGATATGTTCACACATTATAGAAGCGGAAATGATGGTGTATAAAATTGATATTAAGATTTTTTAAAAAAGGTGATAAAGAATTAACCTGACAGAGCTCCAAACTCAAACCATGTGGCAGCAACAAACAGGAAGTGACGCATGCACTTGTTCAAGCGCTCAGCTTGTCACGACTCTGCAGGCACCTGCAGTAGTTCTTCTTTCGGAGCCTCTCCATCTGGCTTCAGGATGCTTTTAAACTCTCACGAACATCTACTTCAAACCCTTGCTCAACTTTCACTTCATTTTTCTACTTACTGAAACTCATGTTTTTGCAAGACAACACCTAACTTCCTCTATAAGTCATCAGCATTAAGATAAGGCCTTGAGACTAATCTGCAATAATTCTTCTTTTGTTTTACAGTCATCAGAATCTGAGGCATGCCAATGGGCTATGTACAATTTATGTATTTTATAGACAATTGCAATTTCAAAACATCCTCAGAATGCATAGACTAAATGAACACCAGTCCCAAGTGTGTTTAATTCAGTATACACAGGCTATATATTCCATTTTAACATATCACAGTCTGATAACACAATTCCTAAGCAAAATCTCTTAACTTTAGGCCAGTGCTTGAGCTGATCTAACTATTTTTAGGAGCTCTAATCTTTGGAGTGAGTTGATTAAAAAAAAATCACATTATGTCAGAATGTATATAATGAGGTATAAATGTAATAAAAAAAGATGTGGAATTTTTATATTGGCCGTTAAGACTACTGTCTTGTTATCTTTTTCTTATTATTAATCAGGTCATCTGGACCTGTAGCCACCACATGTACAGCGACTTGATGAGTAACAGAACACGCAGGTTAAGCCACTAAGACAGAGCGACAGCTTGGAGACAGCGTGTCCTCATCATAAATCCTAAACACTCGCTCCAGACTGATCATACTGCCTGGCTGTCGCTCTCTCTGCGCATGCGCGGCTCCACAGGTTCGGCGAGACGAGGAGAGGCAGAAAGAGAAGTGAAGCGAAAGCGCTCGTGCCACAGTTTGAATGGCTTTCATCAGTGCATCTGAATCAGAGATGGGGGACTGGAGCAACCAGACAGGTAAATTCACCAGTACACTGTTTACTTAAACATATGACTTTCTGAAATGTGTTGGTTTCTATAAGATTAAAGCTTTGAGTTGCTTTATAGCACAAGATTGCTCGGTGACACTTTACACAGATGCGTAAGATGTGTAGGTAATATGCTACATGCAAGTAGGCTACTATGGAAATAATAGTAAATTATGACTATTACATAATTACAAACTCTAACTTATAGGCCTAGTAAGTAAATTTAAAGTAAGTTGTTAATTAATTTGAGTAAGTACTCATTTGTTTAATTACACTGAATCAGGGATACCTTAAAATAAAGCGATTGTTCTCTTAACATTCATGCCAGTTTTAATTTACAACATTGCCGATTGAGTTTGAAAGTGTAATTAACAGTTAACATTACTGTTTGTACGTGGATCCCATGTAGCTGTTGTCGGACAAATATATTCTACATGTGCAATAGTCTATTCTTGATCACTGTGTGTAGGGGGAGAACACTTTTCTTTAAATGCGGTTTTAATGAATTGCTTGTGTGTGTGTGTGTGTGTGTGTGTGTGTGTGTTATAGTGTGTGTGTGTGAGAGAGAGAGAGAGAGAGTGTGTGTTATAGTGTGAGTGTGTGTGAGAGAGAGTGTGTTATGGTGTGTGTGTGTGCGTGTGAGAGAGTGCATTATAGTGTGTGTGTGAGAGAGAGAGAGAGTGTGTTATAGTGTGTGTGTGCGCGCGTGTGAGAGAGTGTGTTATAGTGTGTGTGTGTGTGAGAGAGAGAGAGAGAGAGAGAGAGAGAGAGAGAGAGAGAGAGAGAGAGAGAGAGAGAGAGAGAGAGAGAGAGAGAGAGAGAGAGAGAGAGAGAGAGAGAGAGAGAGAGAGAGAGAGAGAGAGAGAGAGAGAGAGAGAGAGAGAGAGAGAGAGAGAGAGAGAGAGAGAGAGAGAGAGAGAGAGAGAGAGAGAGAGAGAGAGAGAGAGAGAGAGAGAGAGAGAGAGAGAGAGAGAGAGAGAGAGAGAGAGAGAGAGAGAGAGAGAGAGAGAGAGAGAGAGAGAGAGAGAGAGAGAGAGAGAGAGAGAGAGAGAGAGAGAGAGAGAGAGAGAGAGAGAGAGAGAGAGAGAGAGAGAGAGAGAGAGAGAGAGAGAGAGAGAGAGAGAGAGAGAGAGAGAGAGAGAGAGAGAGAGAGAGAGAGAGAGAGAGAGAGAGAGAGAGAGAGAGAGAGAGAGAGAGAGAGAGAGAGAGAGAGAGAGAGAGAGAGAGAGAGAGAGAGAGAGAGAGAGAGAGAGAGAGAGAGAGAGAGAGAGAGAGAGAGAGAGAGAGAGAGAGAGAGAGAGAGAGAGAGAGAGAGAGAGAGAGAGAGAGAGAGAGAGAGAGAGAGAGAGAGAGAGAGAGAGAGAGAGAGAGAGAGAGAGAGAGAGAGAGAGAGAGAGAGAGAGAGAGAGAGAGAGAGAGAGAGAGAGAGAGAGAGAGAGAGAGAGAGAGAGAGAGAGAGAGAGAGAGAGAGAGAGAGAGAGAGAGAGAGAGAGAGAGAGAGAGAGAGAGAGAGAGAGAGAGAGAGAGAGAGAGAGAGAGAGAGAGAGAGAGAGAGAGAGAGAGAGAGAGAGAGAGAGAGAGAGAGAGAGAGAGAGAGAGAGAGAGAGAGAGAGAGAGAGAGAGAGAGAGAGAGAGAGAGAGAGAGAGAGAGAGAGAGAGAGAGAGAGAGAGAGAGAGAGAGAGAGAGAGAGAGAGAGAGAGAGAGAGAGAGAGAGAGAGAGAGAGAGAGAGAGAGAGAGAGAGAGAGAGAGAGAGAGAGAGAGAGAGAGAGAGAGAGAGAGAGAGAGAGAGAGAGAGAGAGAGAGAGAGAGAGAGAGAGAGAGAGAGAGAGAGAGAGAGAGAGAGAGAGAGAGAGAGAGAGAGAGAGAGAGAGAGAGAGAGAGAGAGAGAGAGAGAGAGAGAGAGAGAGAGAGAGAGAGAGAGAGAGAGAGAGAGAGAGAGAGAGAGAGAGAGAGAGAGAGAGAGAGAGAGAGAGAGAGAGAGAGAGAGTGTGTGTTATAGTGTGTGTGTGTGTGTGTGTGAGAGAGAGAGAGTGTGTTATAGTGTGTGTGTGTGCGCGTGTGAGAGAGTGTGCATTATAGTGTGTGTGTGTGTGAGAGAGAGTGTGTTATAGTGTGTGTGTGTGTGCGTGTGCTTGTGAGAGAGTGTGCATTATAGTGTGTGTGTGTGTGTGTGTGTGAGAGAGGAGAGGGTTTGGGGTTTTCATTTGTATCAAGAGTAGACAGGATGATATGAGAGCAGGAAACGCATCTGTGCAAATAACAGCGGTTCTCTGATCGGAAACACACGTTGTATAGTGTGTGTGTGTGTGAGAGAGAGTGTGTTATAGTGTGTGTGTGTGTGCGTGTGCTTGTGAGAGAGTGTGCATTATAGTGTGTGTGTGTGTGTGAGAGAGGAGAGGGTTTGGGGTTTTCATTTGTATCAAGAGTAGACAGGATGATATGAGAGCAGGAAACGCATCTGTGCAAATAACAGCGGTTCTCTGATCGGAAACACACGTTGTCTTCCTCTGTCTTTCTTCATCTTTTGTTTTCTATTATGTCGACGTGAGGTTTACCCATGTAGCCTTAAAAAAACTGTACGCTGTTATTTTGTCAGTGGAACACAAATGTAAACATTTTCATTATCCACATTAAAGTATCATAAAAGTATGAAGCTATAGGTCTACTTATTCCAAGTGTGAGGAACAGACCAAACTTTAAATCATGTACTCTAAAAATCAGCTACATTTTTGTGTTGCAGGCATTGCTGATAAACACACTGGCCCTCTCAGTCCCTCCTAAAGGTCATCAATATTGCATGCTCTGCACATTTTCAGTTGTTAAAATTTGTTAGTCTACATAACATTAACCTCCTCTCTACTCGGTGGCAAACTCAGGCATATGTGACATGAGGCAGCAAAACTCAACACAGAAAATATTCTGACAAACAGATGCTATTTTAATTTGTGTATTTAAAACAGTTGTCTGTCAAGCTTGAGTAAGTTAAAGGCAAGAAATATTCTGCAAAGCAGCATGCTTGAATGCTCAGTTAGGGGGTCGAACCCTACCTGTGTCTATTTAATTATCTTTATCTTTATAGTCTATTTAATTATCTTTATGCCTATTTCAAAATAGTCTGTGTAATGAACCTATGCTAAGCAATATTCACTGGAGCAAAAGGTGTGACAACACAAGTGTGACAAAACACACAATTTGAAGCAGCCCTGGTCTCCACTATGTATACATTTTAACCTGAAGTTTTGTGTCATTAAAACAGGTTTATGTCTATGTTATTTGTTAGCCACTCATTTACAGTATGGCTCACACCTGCTTTACAGTTTCACTTCTCACTAGCAGAACAGTAGCAGTGCAAAACAACACAGCCGTAGGGTGCAGAGCAATCTGAGAATCTGCACACATAAATGAATCTATGGCATTCTGGATACTTTTACTTTGGTTTAGCTTTTGGTTATCTGTATCTTTTTACTTTCTGCTTTTCTAATCTCTTGATCTTGATGATCAATTAAAGGAAGAGTTCACCCAAAAATGAACATTTGCTGAAAATAAATATCGGTCATCCAAGATTAGGATGAGTTTGTTTCTTCATCAGATCTGGAGAAATGTAGCATTGCATCAGTGTCTCAGCAATGGATGCTCTGCAGTGAATGGGTGCCGTCAGAATGAGAGTCCAAACAGCTGATAAAAACATCACAATAATCCACAGCACTCCAGTCCATCAGTTAACATCTGGAGAAGACAAAAGCTGAAACTAATCCAGCATTAAGACGTTTGTAACTAAAATACAAGTCTATAATCCATAATAGTAAAAATAATAAAACTAGCCTAATGAAATCTATTAACTACGCACATCATAAACCTGTCTTTTTAGGCCTACCAGATATGTGTTTCATGTCATAAAATATTTTAATACGACTGAATTTATATTTAATGTGATTACATGTTAATAAAAACATTGTAAGTATTTCATATTTTTTTTATTTCCACGGTTACTCAACTAGCAAATAAATTATACTGAAAGCGAACAAAGAACATTTACATTATCGCATTATCTTTGACTTCAGTCTAGTGTGAGTTTAATCACTCTCAAAAAACTCCTGTTGTTATCAATGAAGCTGTCTACACTGTCAAATGAATCTCTTATACTTTCATCTGCATTTTGTTGTTTATGATGAGAGAATTCGCGAGAGAGCAGAATTCAGTCAGTGAGCGTGCGCTCTGATCAGAACCCCGGTGTTTCAGTGATGACTCATCTGAACGCACGCCTCTGATTGGCCGCTGCATTCATAAACTCAGAACTGTGTGTGATTGGTTTTAATGCGCAACGCTGTAAAAACGCGTTAAAAGAAATATGATGCGATATGAGCCGATCTAAATGTAATGCCACAATCAGCACTTTTCATTTTCACTTTACTCGTGACAGCCGTAATAGATTTAGTTTAATTGTGCAGGGGCATTTTTGCCTCAAGCCCCAGTTAATTTCAGACCCGTGGATATGCTTCAGTGAGAGAGCAGTCCAAACGCGTTCGGCCAGTTCACTGAAAAGTGAAAAAAACAAACGATTGGCATGGCTGGTTCATTCCACCGAAAAACGAGACACATGTATAATTTGTGAAATATTCCAAAGGGGAAAATGTTTCTTTTGTCTTCTCCAGATGTTAACTGATGGACTGGAGTGCTGTGGGTTACTTGTGGATTATTGTGATGTTTTTATCAGCTGTTTGGACTCTCATTCTGACGGCACCCATTCACTGGGGTGAGTCACATGGCCTGAGGGTGAGCAAACGTTCATTTTTGGGTGAACTATTTCTTTAAATTCAGTCTTTGCATGGCAGCATTGTAAGGTGGGTGTTATTGGCTCGCACAGGTCAGTGCGCTCCGCTGCTGTCTCCTGCGGTCGGGACTCTGAAGCTGGTGTCCGGTGATGGGACGAGCGTGGGCAGCGTGATGAGCCTCCAGTGCCCATCCAGACACCGCACGGTCAGCGGCAGTCAGATGTCCTGTGTGTGGAGCAGCAATAAGACACACTGGAGCGGCGGGACACCAGAGTGTAAACGTAAGACACACACACATATGATAAATGTGAACACGCTTACATTTGTCAACCCTTCAAAACAGTACCTTGCCATTCTCAGTAGTGATGGGCCAATTTACATATTAGGCCATTTTTACATTAGTGACGTTATAGACATTTCTTAAAGAATCATGTCATTCATGCAGATTGTTGGACAAAATTATTGCCACAATTTGAGTTTTAAATACAAAAAAAAGGGTTATGGAACTCCAGAATATGAAACCATTCTTATTTTATAATAATACAAAGAATATAATAATAGATTTGCATTAAGACTTGAAAAGGGCTTGTCAATCTAAACAGTTTACTAGGCGATATAAGTTAAGCTGTAACCTCATAAATACAGCATATTAGGATTCAGAACTGCTCAGAGTGTCTCTTTAAAGGTCCCAGAGTCATGGAAAACGTGTTAAAATTTGAAAGAATCTCATATGTTCACTAAGACATATGATCAACAATACAGGAAAATATCTGCTACTGTCATCCTCTCACTGTGTGTTTGGTTTCTGTATTTTTGCAGCTTTATCTCGGTTCGAGGATGACGGCTTTCGTTTAGCTCTTCTTGTGTCCTTCATCAGCTCAGCCATCATCCTCCTCATGAGCATCTTCTTCATCACTTCCTGTCTGGTGAGACACGTGAAACGAGAGGAGAGGAGAAAGATGGAGAGGTGAGAGACAGATTGAAAATACACAGAGCTCTCAAAACCTGGTTCATTTATCACCTACAACTTCAAAATAACTCCGTCACCATTTACTTCGAAAGCATCGACAGTCAGGTCTTCATTCCCTTGTGAAATACGTGCACTTAATTGTAATGAAAGTGCATTTGCAGTATACTTCAAATCTGAAAAGTATATTTAAAAAAAAAACAAGCAGATAATTATATTCTAATATTAATTAAATAAAAGGTCATTCAAGTGAATTAAAGAGAGACTTTCATGACTGTTTCTTAAAACACTTAAGTAGACTTATAAAAAGTGCACCTTGTAATAATGTCAAATTAAGTTTTACTTTAAGTACATTTTACATCATAATGTTTTAATAATCTTTTGTAGCGTTTTAAAGAAGTACACTTATTGTGATGTAAGCACACGGAAAGTACTTGATTATAATTTTAACTGCAGTGTGTTATTTGATATTATATTTAAAGTTAATATATTTTAAATGTACTATATTGCAATTTCATCATTACAAATGTCTAATTATAAATAGATCTAAATACGTGACATACAAGTTTCAAGAGAAATGTCTTTAAAGGATATTTTAGTTTATCATAAATTCTTGCCAGTACACTCAGCATTAACTTTAACCATATTTCATAATCAACAGAAGTAATTATGGGTCAAAAACTAATTGCATTTAATATGAATTTAATCTATAATATGTTTTCACTTAATTGCAAATAATGTTTATACTTTATTTTACGGTGTCTTTGCTACACTGTAATTATCCAATTAAGTACTGACTAGTAGTAATTAACTATGATATGCATGTGCTATAGGGTTAGGGTTTAGTTTAGTTGCTTGTAATTATCCAGGTACCACACGCTCTCTCCAAAACACTGTGCCCAGATGTTGTCAGCAAACCCAAGTGGACATGATTCAGAATGTGATTTGAGAAGAATTACTCAGAAGTGCTCACATCAGTCAGCTTATGAGGAGAGAAAGACAGATGTGAAGGAAGTCCGTTAAAGCCACCATTGATGCGGATGACTGTAATGAGTGTGTCTTGTGTGATGTGTAGGGCAAGAAAAACTGGAGCGTCAGAGTTTTGGCAACAAATGGATGTTGAGGGTGTGGAGCTGCAGAGAGAGGTGTTACACAACCAGAAAACCACAAACAACAACAACAACAACAACAACAACACCAGAGGAGAGAGACGGCACACAGACAAGCACATCTACAGCCCTGGTGACCTCCACACTCCCTGCAGGTACTGTCCAAACACGCTTCAAAATAGATGAAATACACACACATTCACAGAAACACTCAATATGTTCCCATCAATAGTTCACCTAAAAATGAAAATGTGCTCACTCTTTTAGGCCATCCGAGATCAGGATGAGTTTGTTTCTTCATCAGGTTTGGAGAAATGTAGCATTGCATCAGTGTCTCAGCAATGGATGCTCTGCAGTGAATGGGTGCCGTCAGAATGAGAGTCCAAACAGCTGATAAAAACATCACAATAATCCACAGCACTCCAGTCCATCAGTGAACATCTGGAGAAGACAAAAGCTCAAACAAATCCAGCATTAAGACGTTTTTAACTCAAATACGAGTCTATAATAACGCTTCCTCCAGTGAAAAACATTATTTGATGAGTGCTGTGGATTATTGTGATGTTTTTATCAGCTGTTTGGACTCTCATTCTGACGGCACCCATTCACTGCAGAGCATCCATTGCTGAGACACTGATGCAGTGCTACATTTCTCCAAATCTGATGAAGAAACAAACTCATCTACATCTCGGACGAACTGAGAGTGAGTGAATTTTTAATTTCAAATTTGAAAAAAAAATTTTGCGTGAACTATTCCTTTAAAATACAGCTTTTGTATCAAATCCTTGACCCGAGACGCAACAGTCCGAAACTTTTAAAATGTTTTTGCAACACTTTGCCGAGACCAACATCAAAAGTTTATCTTGCCAAACTTTCCTTTTGTACTTTCCATGCATTTATCCATACATCCCATTTATGTTGGTGAATTAAAAAAAACAACACACTGACATGCACTGAGGTGGAGTTAATTCATTATGATTATATGTGTTTTTCACAGGTGTCTTCAGGAAGGGAGGCCCTGTCCTCTGAACATCCATCCATCCCAGTTCTCTCTGATATTCAATCCACCCTCTGACTACCTCATAAACACACACATCGGCTCCGCAGACACCCGCTGTGCGTTCCCTTTCCCTCGCTACGCTGCAGAGGACAGACATTTCTGCAGGCCGCTTCGAGACCCTCTCTGGAATGGCCAGCACCTGTTTAGCCCACATCAACCACCTGCCCAGATGATGTCTATATGAGGAAGTGAGCGAAGTGCTGTGGAGGATTGTGTGTATTAATGATTCAATCTGGGACTAGTCACACAAGAGACAAGACCCTCAACTGAGAACTGGAACTTTTTTCATGTGTGGTTTTGTGGGTATGTTATGTAGATAACTTTGTGTGATTCAAACTGTATTTTTATATTTTATTGCACTTAACATGCTATTGCACTTGATACTGGCCACAACATCAGTATATAGTTTTGCAGTAGGGTAACAATGAATGTTTTAAATAGTAAATTATTATGACATGACGCCATGACCTGCAACATTACTGGATGTTTAAATATGCCTCATTCCCTTGACATTAAGAGTGTAGACTTCGCAGGGCTCTTATGAGTTGAAAATAATCCAAAGGGACTCCAGACAGATTGATGTACGACACCGTGTCTTGAAAGGCCGTCCAACATGGACGTTAATGCTTGACATACTGTCACTTGGCACTGCCCATAAGTCACACTGAAATATGAAACAGTGACACGATTCTTTTCTCTTGTCTGTTAATATAAAAACAGTTTGCTTAAATTATTCCAAACAATCAACCAACACAGAATTCTCCCATTTACTATATAAAGACATTCTTTATAGATGATTTCTGGATGCACACTTGAAATAATCATTATATCCTTATGGAAATAAAGTCTCAGAGGGGTAGATTTCATTCTTATTGTTGTTGTACTCAAACTAAAAACCAAAGCAAGCATCGAAATGTGGACATTTCTGCTCGTTATTCCTCAAGCATATGTTTTGGCTGTACAAATATGACAGTACCATGTTATGTTCATATCAATGAACCATGATACCTAAACCAATAGTACATGTCCAAATGGTAGTACCATGATACTTTTTGTTCTTTTGCTAAAATGTGGACATTTCTGCTCGTTATTCCTCAAGCATATGTTTTGGCTGTACAAATATGACAGTACCATGTTATGTTCATATCAATGAACCATGATACCTAAAACAATAGTACATGTCCAAATGGTAGTACCATGATACTTTTTGTTCTTTTGCTAGTGTCTGTGCCTCTGGATATAATGTGCGAATAAAAAACACGAATATAATGCAAAAGTTGCACACGGATTTCTTTCAAATGTAGCGCAGATATTATAATACTGTGTACTTTTGATCTTGCATTTTATGAATTAACGAAACCATGAGCAAATGGCACTTGTTCCACACATTCATTGGCCTGCAAGCACCACCCTGTGGCCAAACACCTCAAGAGCTCTGTCCATAATAGATATCTGAGAATGGATATGTATATTGTGAGTCTGTGCATGATTTTTTCAAGGAAATAAGGCTGTCTTGCAGAAGAGAACGTGTTGACTGGTTGTGTCCTGAGTCTCACAGCATTCAGGTGCTTTTGGTGTCTTATTCAGAATCAAGAGAGAAACATTCAGATATTGTTATAAGGTATTCTCTGTTTCACAAACGTCTGTTGACTTTTAGCATTAATGTTGTTAAATGAATTTAGATACATGTAAATGGCAACATTTGGGTTTATGTTATTATTATTAGCTATTATATTTGAGTTAGCCTATATATTTGACCAAAGTTCAGTGTGTGAGAAAAGTGCTTCTTTTGTGAAGATTAATATTTTACATTCGATTTGTAATTAATTTGTAATTAAATTAACATCAATTTTTTTTAATTAAAATAAGTTCAGTGTATTCATTCAAATTAAAAATGAAAAGATAGAAGCCTAAGGAAGAGAAAATGCATTCCTTGTTGACTCTCATGTGTCTAATGTGCATTCCTCTTTTGCTTAATGTTTGACGTTACTGATGGCTCTGTCTTGGTGTTTGTTTAGTTCAATTGTTTTATTTGATAGCACATGTAATACTGTATAAGACTAGTAAAACTAGTATACTATATATAACCAGTTAGTGAGTGTGTCCAACATAGTCAAGTTATGGATTGTTAAAACACAGCCATTTGTTCAACATTCATTTTATCAACATACAACATTTCAAAGTCAACATTTTTATTTAATTATTTAGAACTTCATAATCCCCTTCAGTTTTTGAAGCAGCTTAAATGAAGCACACATTAAAATGACTAACAATAAAAGAAAAATGAACAGTATATTGTTCTGCAGCGCTAAAGCACTTGTAAACAGTTGATTGAGATTGCATGTGTACATGCACATCATGCCAGTAGAGGTCAGCATCAGCTTTCTGAGAATGGACTGGAGTTGTGCCACAGCAGGAGCCTCCAGCCCTGCTCCTGGAGAGCTACCGTCCTGCAGAGTTCAGCTCCAACCCCAATCAAACACACCCGAAGCAGCTAATCGAGGTGTTCAGGGCTACTTGATAATTACAGGCAGGTGTGTTGGAACTGAAGTCTGCAGGACGGTAGCTCTCCAGGAGCAGGTTTGGAGATCCCTGTGTTAGAGCATTAGGTTTGGTCAGTGTGTGTGTTACCCGTTACTACCGTATACTCAGTATATATCTCTCACATTCTCTCTCTCATGACCTCCAACATTATCAACAAGCACAAGCTGGGGGAAGTCGTGGCCTAATGGTAAGAGAGTCGGACTCGTAACCCAAAGTTTGCAGGTTCGAGTCTCGTACCAGCAGGGATTGTAGATGGGGGGAGTGAATGTACAGCGCTCTCTCCCACCTTCAATACCACGACTGAGGTGCCCTTGAGCAAGGCACCGAGCCCCCAACTGCTCCCCGGGCGCCGCAGCATAAATGGCTGCCCACTGCTCCGGGTGTGTGTTCACGGTGTGTGTGTGTGTGTGTGTGTGCACTTTGGATGGTTAAATGCAGAGCACTAATTCTGAGTATGGGTCACCATACTTGCGTGTGTGTGACGTCACTTCACCTCCAACACTTGAAAAATATATAAATTTAAGTTTTTTATCTTTTCAAGCCTTTTTATCCTAAATAAATAAATATAAATGTATTTTGCTTTTTTGTTTACTTTAAAGAGCAATATTTACATCATTGACTCTTTTTACCTTTATTTATAGTATTTTATTTCATATGGTGTCATTAATGTATGTCAAATGGTTTAATTAATTTCTAATTTAATTTTAGTCAAGCTGAATAATCATAGCTGTTGATTACAGATCAATCAAATTAACATCAAATACAAAAGCCAGTAAAAGGCCAGTAAATAATGCACAAAATACCATAACACATAATTAAATAACAAAATTGCCAGCCTGTCTTCTGTGTTATATCACTCAGTGTTATGATCCAATTTGATGAAATCAATGATTTTCGGCTTTTATTAGAGTTGTCAGGAGTGTCTTCTCTATATTCCGTGTTTCAGGGCTCTGTTGTCGTTGTGTTTTAATTAAAAGCTACCTGAGTAGCTGTCTTGAACACAACATTATGAAATATAATACAAGGCTGAAACGGGGTGTGGTATTCAGACAAATGTTTTTTATACATACCTACCAACCTTTGTTATTGATTTCATGCACAAATGTATATGTGACACTTCTGAGCCTATTGTTTAATTGTCTGACAGCCCACACCCAGTCCCGTAGAACTTACCCATAATGCCCTGCAACAAGCAACAGCTGATTGAACTTTAAAATCTTCTAAAGTGATGTGTGCATGTGTTCTGTAATATACCTGTGTGTGTGCGTGTGTGTCTGTGAGTGAGTGAGTGAGTGAGTGAGTGAGTGAATTTGTGTGTATGTGTGTGTGTGTGTGTGTGCGTGTGTGTTCTGTGATATACCTGTGTGTGTGTGTCTGTGAGTGAGTGAGTGAATTTGTGTGTGTGTGTGTGTGTGCGTGTGTGTTTTGTAATATACCTGTGTGTGTGTGTGTGCGCGTGAGTGTGTGTGTCTGAGTGAGTGAGTGCATTTGTGTATGTGTGTGCGTGTTTTGTAATATACGTGTCGTGTGTGTGCGTGTGTGTGTGTGTCTGAGTGAGTGAGTGCGTGTGTGTGTGTGTCTGAGTGAGTGAGTGCGTGTGTGTGTGTGTCTGAGTGAGTGAGTGCGTGTGTGTGTGTGTCTGAGTGAGTGAGTGCGTGTGTGTGTGTGTCTGAGTGAGTGAGTGCGTGTGTGTGTGTGTCTGAGTGAGTGAGTGCGTGTGTGTGTGTGTCTGAGTGAGTGAGTGCGTGTGTGTGTGTGTCTGAGTGAGTGAGTGCGTGTGTGTGTGTGTCTGAGTGAGTGAGTGCGTGTGTGTGTGTGTCTGAGTGAGTGAGTGCGTGTGTGTGTGTGTCTGAGTGAGTGAGTGCGTGTGTGTGTGTGTCTGAGTGAGTGAGTGCGTGTGTGTGTGTGTCTGAGTGAGTGAGTGCGTGTGTGTGTGTGTCTGAGTGAGTGAGTGCGTGTGTGTGTGTGTCTGAGTGAGTGAGTGCGTGTGTGTGTGTGTCTGAGTGAGTGAGTGCGTGTGTGTGTGTGTCTGAGTGAGTGAGTGCGTGTGTGTGTGTGTCTGAGTGAGTGAGTGCGTGTGTGTGTGTGTCTGAGTGAGTGAGTGCGTGTGTGTGTGTGTCTGAGTGAGTGAGTGCGTGTGTGTGTGTGTCTGAGTGAGTGAGTGCGTGTGTGTGTGTGTCTGAGTGAGTGAGTGCGTGTGTGTGTGTGTCTGAGTGAGTGAGTGCGTGTGTGTGTGTGTCTGAGTGAGTGAGTGCGTGTGTGTGTGTGTCTGAGTGAGTGAGTGCGTGTGTGTGTGTGTCTGAGTGAGTGAGTGCGTGTGTGTGTGTGTCTGAGTGAGTGAGTGCGTGTGTGTGTGTGTCTGAGTGAGTGAGTGCGTGTGTGTGTGTGTCTGAGTGAGTGAGTGCGTGTGTGTGTGTGTCTGAGTGAGTGAGTGCGTGTGTGTGTGTGTCTGAGTGAGTGAGTGCGTGTGTGTGTGTGTCTGAGTGAGTGAGTGCGTGTGTGTGTGTGTCTGAGTGAGTGAGTGCGTGTGTGTGTGTGTCTGAGTGAGTGAGTGCGTGTGTGTGTGTGTCTGAGTGAGTGAGTGCGTGTGTGTGTGTGTCTGAGTGAGTGAGTGCGTGTGTGTGTGTGTCTGAGTGAGTGAGTGCGTGTGTGTGTGTGTCTGAGTGAGTGAGTGCGTGTGTGTGTGTGTCTGAGTGAGTGAGTGCGTGTGTGTGTGTGTCTGAGTGAGTGAGTGCGTGTGTGTGTGTGTCTGAGTGAGTGAGTGCGTGTGTGTGTGTGTCTGAGTGAGTGAGTGCGTGTGTGTGTGTGTCTGAGTGAGTGAGTGCGTGTGTGTGTGTGTCTGAGTGAGTGAGTGCGTGTGTGTGTGTGTCTGAGTGAGTGAGTGCGTGTGTGTGTGTGTCTGAGTGAGTGAGTGCGTGTGTGTGTGTGTCTGAGTGAGTGAGTGCGTGTGTGTGTGTGTCTGAGTGAGTGAGTGCGTGTGTGTGTGTGTCTGAGTGAGTGAGTGCGTGTGTGTGTGTGTCTGAGTGAGTGAGTGCGTGTGTGTGTGTGTCTGAGTGAGTGAGTGCGTGTGTGTGTGTGTCTGAGTGAGTGAGTGCGTGTGTGTGTGTGTCTGAGTGAGTGAGTGCGTGTGTGTGTGTGTCTGAGTGAGTGAGTGCGTGTGTGTGTGTGTCTGAGTGAGTGAGTGCGTGTGTGTGTGTGTCTGAGTGAGTGAGTGCGTGTGTGTGTGTGTCTGAGTGAGTGAGTGCGTGTGTGTGTGTGTCTGAGTGAGTGAGTGCGTGTGTGTGTGTGTCTGAGTGAGTGAGTGCGTGTGTGTGTGTGTCTGAGTGAGTGAGTGCGTGTGTGTGTGTGTCTGAGTGAGTGAGTGCGTGTGTGTGTGTGTCTGAGTGAGTGAGTGCGTGTGTGTGTGTGTCTGAGTGAGTGAGTGCGTGTGTGTGTGTGTCTGAGTGAGTGAGTGCGTGTGTGTGTGTGTCTGAGTGAGTGAGTGCGTGTGTGTGTGTGTCTGAGTGAGTGAGTGCGTGTGTGTGTGTGTCTGAGTGAGTGAGTGCGTGTGTGTGTGTGTCTGAGTGAGTGAGTGCGTGTGTGTGTGTGTCTGAGTGAGTGAGTGCGTGTGTGTGTGTGTCTGAGTGAGTGAGTGCGTGTGTGTGTGTGTCTGAGTGAGTGAGTGCGTGTGTGTGTGTGTCTGAGTGAGTGAGTGCGTGTGTGTGTGTGTCTGAGTGAGTGAGTGCGTGTGTGTGTGTGTCTGAGTGAGTGAGTGCGTGTGTGTGTGTGTCTGAGTGAGTGAGTGCGTGTGTGTGTGTGTCTGAGTGAGTGAGTGCGTGTGTGTGTGTGTCTGAGTGAGTGAGTGCGTGTGTGTGTGTGTCTGAGTGAGTGAGTGCGTGTGTGTGTGTGTCTGAGTGAGTGAGTGCGTGTGTGTGTGTGTCTGAGTGAGTGAGTGCGTGTGTGTGTGTGTCTGAGTGAGTGAGTGCGTGTGTGTGTGTGTCTGAGTGAGTGAGTGCGTGTGTGTGTGTGTCTGAGTGAGTGAGTGCGTGTGTGTGTGTGTCTGAGTGAGTGAGTGCGTGTGTGTGTGTGTCTGAGTGAGTGAGTGCGTGTGTGTGTGTGTCTGAGTGAGTGAGTGCGTGTGTGTGTGTGTCTGAGTGAGTGAGTGCGTGTGTGTGTGTGTCTGAGTGAGTGAGTGCGTGTGTGTGTGTGTCTGAGTGAGTGAGTGCGTGTGTGTGTGTGTCTGAGTGAGTGAGTGCGTGTGTGTGTGTGTCTGAGTGAGTGAGTGCGTGTGTGTGTGTGTCTGAGTGAGTGAGTGCGTGTGTGTGTGTGTCTGAGTGAGTGAGTGCGTGTGTGTGTGTGTCTGAGTGAGTGAGTGCGTGTGTGTGTGTGTCTGAGTGAGTGAGTGCGTGTGTGTGTGTGTCTGAGTGAGTGAGTGCGTGTGTGTGTGTGTCTGAGTGAGTGAGTGCGTGTGTGTGTGTGTCTGAGTGAGTGAGTGCGTGTGTGTGTGTGTCTGAGTGAGTGAGTGCGTGTGTGTGTGTGTCTGAGTGAGTGAGTGCGTGTGTGTGTGTGTCTGAGTGAGTGAGTGCGTGTGTGTGTGTGTCTGAGTGAGTGAGTGCGTGTGTGTGTGTGTCTGAGTGAGTGAGTGCGTGTGTGTGTGTGTCTGAGTGAGTGAGTGCGTGTGTGTGTGTGTCTGAGTGAGTGAGTGCGTGTGTGTGTGTGTCTGAGTGAGTGAGTGCGTGTGTGTGTGTGTCTGAGTGAGTGAGTGCGTGTGTGTGTGTGTCTGAGTGAGTGAGTGCGTGTGTGTGTGTGTCTGAGTGAGTGAGTGCGTGTGTGTGTGTGTCTGAGTGAGTGAGTGCGTGTGTGTGTGTGTCTGAGTGAGTGAGTGCGTGTGTGTGTGTGTCTGAGTGAGTGAGTGCGTGTGTGTGTGTGTCTGAGTGAGTGAGTGCGTGTGTGTGTGTGTCTGAGTGAGTGAGTGCGTGTGTGTGTGTGTCTGAGTGAGTGAGTGCGTGTGTGTGTGTGTCTGAGTGAGTGAGTGCGTGTGTGTGTGTGTCTGAGTGAGTGAGTGCGTGTGTGTGTGTGTCTGAGTGAGTGAGTGCGTGTGTGTGTGTGTCTGAGTGAGTGAGTGCGTGTGTGTGTGTGTCTGAGTGAGTGAGTGCGTGTGTGTGTGTGTCTGAGTGAGTGAGTGCGTGTGTGTGTGTGTCTGAGTGAGTGAGTGCGTGTGTGTGTGTGTCTGAGTGAGTGAGTGCGTGTGTGTGTGTGTCTGAGTGAGTGAGTGCGTGTGTGTGTGTGTCTGAGTGAGTGAGTGCGTGTGTGTGTGTGTCTGAGTGAGTGAGTGCGTGTGTGTGTGTGTCTGAGTGAGTGAGTGCGTGTGTGTGTGTGTCTGAGTGAGTGAGTGCGTGTGTGTGTGTGTCTGAGTGAGTGAGTGCGTGTGTGTGTGTGTCTGAGTGAGTGAGTGCGTGTGTGTGTGTGTCTGAGTGAGTGAGTGCGTGTGTGTGTGTGTCTGAGTGAGTGAGTGCGTGTGTGTGTGTGTCTGAGTGAGTGAGTGCGTGTGTGTGTGTGTCTGAGTGAGTGAGTGCGTGTGTGTGTGTGTCTGAGTGAGTGAGTGCGTGTGTGTGTGTGTCTGAGTGAGTGAGTGCGTGTGTGTGTGTGTCTGAGTGAGTGAGTGCGTGTGTGTGTGTGTCTGAGTGAGTGAGTGCGTGTGTGTGTGTGTCTGAGTGAGTGAGTGCGTGTGTGTGTGTGTCTGAGTGAGTGAGTGCGTGTGTGTGTGTGTCTGAGTGAGTGAGTGCGTGTGTGTGTGTGTCTGAGTGAGTGAGTGCGTGTGTGTGTGTGTCTGAGTGAGTGAGTGCGTGTGTGTGTGTGTCTGAGTGAGTGAGTGCGTGTGTGTGTGTGTCTGAGTGAGTGAGTGCGTGTGTGTGTGTGTCTGAGTGAGTGAGTGCGTGTGTGTGTGTGTCTGAGTGAGTGAGTGCGTGTGTGTGTGTGTCTGAGTGAGTGAGTGCGTGTGTGTGTGTGTCTGAGTGAGTGAGTGCGTGTGTGTGTGTGTCTGAGTGAGTGAGTGCGTGTGTGTGTGTGTCTGAGTGAGTGAGTGCGTGTGTGTGTGTGTCTGAGTGAGTGAGTGCGTGTGTGTGTGTGTCTGAGTGAGTGAGTGCGTGTGTGTGTGTGTCTGAGTGAGTGAGTGCGTGTGTGTGTGTGTCTGAGTGAGTGAGTGCGTGTGTGTGTGTGTCTGAGTGAGTGAGTGCATTTGTGTATGTGTGTGCGTGTTTTGTAATATACGTGTCGTGTGTGTGTGTGTGTGTGTCTGAGTGAGTGAGTGCATTTGAGTATGTGTGTGCGTGTTTTGTAATATACGTGTCGTGTGTGTGCGTGTGTGTGTGTGTGTGTGTGAGTGAGTGAGTGAGTGAGTGAGTGAGTTTGCACTGGTTTGGGTGGTTTATGAGGACACAAATTTGTATAATGACACAGGTATGACACAGGTATTACAATAGGAAGGTGATTTATGAGAACACTTCCTGTGTCCCCGTAATTCAAAAGGCCTAAAAAAACCATACTAAATGGTTTTAGACTTTCCTGTGAGGGGTAGGTTTAGGTGTAGGGTTGGTGTAGGGAGATAGAAAATAGAGAGTCCCCGTAATCCACATATGCAAGAATGTGTGTGTGTGTGTTCTGTAATATACCTGTTGTCACAAGGTCGAACTCCGTGGTTCCCTGCTCTGAACAGCAGAGAGCACCATCCCCCGAGTATTGACTCTCATACACTCACACTTGCACTCACTACATTTCCCATCAGCCCCGTACCTGGTTCTGATTGCAACTGGTCATCTGAAACCCATTACCTGGGCTTTATAAGCCGCCTGGGTACACTGACTCTTCGCAAAAAGTCTTGTTTATCCTTTGGTTAACATTTGTGAGCATTCATTACTGACTGTCTGCCTTGTTATGACCCCCGCCTGGATTATCGTCTTGATTCTCTGTTGTCTGCCCCTGCTCTGTTGTTTGGATTATCTGCTTTGGTCTATGGTTTGTCTTTGTTTGCTGCCTGCCTCGACCATTGCTGTATTACAAACTGTGAATGCTTACTGTCTGCCCTGACCTCTTATCCGTTAAATGACTGCGAGACTGCTTATCCTCTGATATTGTATCTGCTGGTGAATGATCCTTGCCTGTTGTCCACGAGCACTAATAAATGCCTGCATATGGATCCCAAGCCATGTGATGTCCCATTACACTTGTGTGTGTGTGTGTGTGAGTGAGTGAGTGAGTGTGTTCTGTAATATACCTGTTTGTGTGTGTGTGAGCTTGTGTCACACACCTGCATTGGGCCGCTGAACTCCAAATGCAGTGATGAAGACAGTAATGACGACTATGATAAAGATGCAGCATGTCGTGATGTTCTCTAAGACATTCAGCCTGAGATGAGTTTGCTCGTCATTCAGGTTCCACTTCACTGCAATCAGCAACAATAAACACAGACGCAGTCACACTTTAGGAATGAACCCACAGAATAATCCAGTGTAACTCACATCAACTGTTCAGTGTTCTGTCCTACTGTATCTTCAACATGGCCTGACGCCCAAATATAATATAATATAAATACATCTTCATTTTAATGGTTTTATTTTATATGCATATAAAACAGCCTTGTTTCAAACAAACTTGTAAAAACATTTGAATAAAGCAAGGTGAGCAAAAGCCACAAACCTACTCTGAGGGTCAAGCTGTAGCAGTGGAGCTTCAAAACGTTCCTACTGCTATAATTTTAGAAACAAAATATCGACTGTCAAAATGAATGCTAAATATCACATTGTTCAGTGTGAGCTGACAGTTTTCCTCACACACTGGACAGTAAAGCATGGCTGACACTCTTCCGTTGAGCTCTGTGTTGTGAGGACCAGATTGACGGTTACTGAAACACCACAAGTTTTAACCACACATCCTGGGATGACCCAGACTACCTCTCCAGCTAGTTCAGAGCTGTCTGCTTATCATAGATTAGTTGCCGTCTGACAGAATGAAAGTGCTCTCAGTTGATGAGAGACGCATTATCCACTGGAGCATTGACTGCAGCGCTGGGAATTCTAATGTCAGTGTTTCTTTTAAAAGGGGACCTGAAAACAATATGGTGGACGTGTGGACATTTTGTGGTGCTTTATGGCAAAATTAAAATGGGATTTAATTACTGTGTTAGGGAATAAATATAAGTCAAAGTCATAAGTTAAAATAAATATAGTCAAATTACTGAATTTTGGATCCCCAGATTGATGTTCATAATAAGCACACTTAAACAATGGCATAGAAACACACTCCAGCATGTTCACACACAGGATTTAGACATGACACATATGGGATGCTGTAGGGCAAAAGAGTGTGTGTGTGTGTGTGTGTGTTCTGGTATATATGGTTTATTATGAGGACACAAATGTGTATAATGTGTATAATGTGTATAATGACATGGGTATTACAATGTAAACATGGTTTATGAGGATACTTCCTGTGTCCCCATAAACCAAAAAGCTTAAAAAACATACTAAATGGTGTTTTATGAAATTAAAAAATTGGCAGTAGTTTTCTGTAAGGGGTAGGTTTAGGTGTAGGGTTGGTGTTGGAGCGATAGAAAATACAGTTTGTACACTATAAAAACCATTACACCTACGGAGAGTAAACCACATATGCAAGAGAGTGTGTGTGTGTGTGTGTGTGTGTGTGTGTGTGTGTGTGTGTGTGTGTGTGTGTGTGTGTGCGTGTGAGAGATGG
>NW_015506179.1:595477-622843 GCF_001515645.1 Sinocyclocheilus grahami | reverse complement strand
AAAAATTACACCTACACAGAGAAAAACACATATGCGAGAGAGTGTGTGTGTGTGTGTGTGTGTGTGTGTGTGTGTGTGTGTGTGTGTGTGTGTGCGTGTGTGAGATGGAAAGATTGAATGTCTTTCTGCTGAAAGGGAACTGAAAGGCACTCACATCACGCTCAGCTGGTTCAGAGAGACGGTGAGGTCAGCGGGTGCAGAACGGAGGATCTGGAGGGTCAGTGGGAATGGGAAAAAGTGAAAGAAACAGAAAGGCAGATGCAGAGAAAGGTTCTGCTGATATGTAGGTCAAAGAGAAAGAGAGAGAGCGAGGGGAGAGTGTATTGTGATGCCATTGTCATGTGGTGCTCCTCTAATCCCAAGTTCAAATTGAGTTTCATAGAGTGTTCCTGAAGCAGACGTGTGCTTACGGTTTCAATTTACTGAATGAACCAGTGTCTGTGGAGATTCTCTGAATTCACTCAACAATTCAAACAAGACAACACCTCTCAGGAATCTTTGTGCAATGATTGAGAGGATGGTCATCTTATTTTAATTTAGGATTAAAATGGTTTGGTTGCCTTTCATACTTGGTCATTGGCAAGTACAGTATGCAACATTGCTCTGATTATGCTTTAAGCCTTAATTAAAAAAAAAATCAATTCAAATTCAATTTAACCCTTCCTACTCTCTGTAAGATTTATAACAGAATACATCTGAACAACAGAATACAGCAACATCATTTCATATTTCACTGAGCAGTGGCTGATAGCACTGGAATTACTCTCCATCTCTCTTTATCTTCTCAAACAATGATGTTCTCTGCAAAAGGAAGCCTCTGTTTTGTAGATTTTTGACTGGTAGCGAGATATAGAGATGATCAGAAGTCCATAACTTAATGTGAAACAGCTTTGAAACAACCAAACAAACACAATATAAACACAATCATGTCTTCTACCTTTTTTATGTAGCCTACGGAAATCACGCTTTCTCCGGTTCTCTCTCACAGACGCACACACATGCACTCGAGCACACACAGAAACTTGTCATCAACGCCGCCCCACGAATTTATCAATAAAATAGTTTCGTATCTGAAAAGCTACATGACATTTCTTAGTAGTGAGGTTCTTGAAGCAGTTTAACTTAAAGATTCGCTATTAGTAGACGCTGCTGCTGAACACTGAGATGCATAGACGCAGGAATTCACACACGCTTAATATCTCTCTCTCTTTCTCGCTCTCTCTCTCTAATAACTGCATTAAAGGGGTCATATGATGCGATTTCAATTGTTCCTTTCTCTTTGGAGTGTTACAAGCTCTTGGTGCATAAAGAAGATCTGTAAAGTTGCAAAGACTAAAGTCTCAAATCCAAAGAGATATTCTTTATAAAAGTTAAGAGTCAACCACGCCTACCTAAAACGGCTCGTTCTAACACGCCCCCACATGTCTACATCACGATGTGGGAAGATTTGCATAACGCCGCCCAAATGTTCATGCAAAGAAAGAAGGCGTAACTTTGATTCTCGCTGTAGTATTGTTGTTGCCGTGTGTTTCGTTGTGAAAGCGAAACTACTTTGTTTGGCCTCCCAAAACACGAAAGTGGAGTCCAGCCTGGGGTCGTCACATGTGGTTGCCGCAAGCCCTCCCGTCCACCCGCCGCCGCTCACTCAAGCCGGCCTCCACTCACTCTAGGTCGCCGGCCGCCGCTCACTCAAGCCCGCCCGTTAAATTGTATTTACAACACTGTTCCAGAACAGTTCAACCCAAATATTCAGATGTGTGTATCACATTTTATGGAGGACTGTTTCCTGATCTCTGTAAGATTTATAACAGAATACACAGCAACATCATTTCATATTTCACTGAGCAGTGGCTGATAGCACTGGAATTACTCTCCATCTCTCTTTATCTTCTCAAACAATTATGTTCTCTGCAAAAGGAGGCCTCTGTTTTGTAGATTTTTGACTGGTAGCGAGATATAGAGATGATCAGAAGTCCATAACTTAATGTGAAACAGCTTTGAAACAACCAAACAAGCTTGTAAAATATTTAAAGAATTTGCCACTAACGATTCAAATGTGCGTTTTGAGCAGTGTAGAGTAGCAGACGGTCCGAGTACAACAGCGCATGCGCGAGGTGAAAGTTGAGACAGAGCGCAAGTCAAGTAGGTGGTACTGTGCCTGTGTCGAACTCGTCCGTCCACACTCATCCGCGGTTGAGTATACTTTGAAAGCTGTGCGGACGCGGCTGTGCGCGAGACGGAACGGAACGTGGAAAGTGAAGTATACCTGGGCCTTTAGGGGCTGTTCACATATCGTGTCTTTTGCGTGCTCAAGTTAGTTATTTCAAATGTAGACGCACGGCAGGCATGTTCATAATGGAAGCGACACGGGTGCGACACACTCATTTTTTTCTAGGCGTGTCCGCGCCTAGGTTTCCTGGGTCTCTGCTGGTTCTTTCCAGCTCTCCTGTGTCTTCTGAGCTCCCTTTGACTCTGAAACTTTCGCATCTTCATGGAGAGCATAGGTCATGGTTGCTTAGCAACGGCAGATGCTTTAGAAAAAAGGAAAAAGCGGTGCGCCTAGTGTTTTCAGGACGGAAACATGTCAAATGTCTTGAAACAAATCATCTGAACAATGTCTTGTTGAGTGTTTGTGACTCCTGGCCATTAAAATTATTAGAGAACGAACTCCCGAAGTGATACGCCGCGCCTATTAATGAAATGGTCTTTCTGAGTTCTCTAACAAATTAAGAGCTACATTCAATTTTTATTGACTGAACACAAGTGTTTATTGTGATAGAAAACACTGTAACCTTTCCAATGATTAAGAAATATTTTGTCTGCTTGGGTGGTAATATTAGGCCTACCTATATTAATAGGGAAGGGGGGCCCAAAAACTCAGTAGCCCCTCACTGCAGAACAAAGATCCAGGGGGCGGGGTTGGATCCACATCTAGGGGTGGAGATGGTAGGTTTAGGGGTGGAGATGGGTGGGTTTAGGGATCAGGGGGTGGAGACGGGTAGGTTTAGGTATATGTAAGGTGGGAGGGGTTGGATCTGGATCCAACCTCGCCCCCTGGATCTTGTGTTCTGCAGTGAGGACCATCTCCAAAAACTAGTTTTGCCTATGTCGCGAAAAGAGGT
This sequence comes from Sinocyclocheilus grahami, assembly GCF_001515645.1. NCBI lineage: Eukaryota > Metazoa > Chordata > Actinopteri > Cypriniformes > Cyprinidae > Sinocyclocheilus > Sinocyclocheilus grahami. The sequence continues at coordinate 619,721 of NW_015506179.1, read as the reverse complement.
AAATCCGGCCCTGAGAGCGACACAAGTTGGTAATATGCAATTTGATTAAATTAAACTGATTTTTTAACTTCTTTGACTGACTAAGATATATTAGAATAGATTTCTCTGAATACAGAGCAGTGCTCAGTCTCTGTCAGATGACAGCATCAGTGTGAGTTATGACAGGCCACTAAAACTCTTCATGATGATGGGAGGGGCACTAGTCGATAAACTAATTTATAATGTACATCCAGCTGGGTGTTTGTTACGGTTATGGACTTTTTAGTTGTGTTTTTCCCTGTTCCTGTCTCCTGCCTTGTTTTGTTCCTTTGACCTAGTTTTCCTTCATTGTCCTGATTAAGTCATTCTGTTCACCTGTGTTCATTCAATCCTTAATGTTGCTTTAGTAATTATACTCCCTGTTCTGTCCTTTGCTGGCTATTGTTTGTTGTTGCGTTGCTCTCTGCTCCTGGATTCTTTGTTAAGTTGATTAAAAAGTCTCCTTGTGGATTATTCTCCTTTGTTGTGCATTTATACTGCACCAACATGTTACAGAATAACCAGCCAAAAACAGTTTATATATTTAGCAGTGTTTTTCTTCCTTTTGTTTTATTTTTTTCCCCGATGGACCTGCCTGCCGTTCAACTCCTCTGCCTCGAGCAGGAAGACCATTCCCTGGAGGATCATACCAGAGGCTTTTTTGGATTTGGATCTGGACCGCTCACTCAGGCTTGCGAGGTAGAAAATGCAAAGCGAGCGGTCCTGATCCAAATCCAAAGGAGATTAATCCACAAGGAGACTTTTTAATCAACTTAACCATGGCACGTCTCCCAGGGAATGGTCCCCAGGAGAATTTAGCTGCTTTCGTGGAGTGGGTGCTGGAGAAGAATGGACTGTATTTCTCCATCTGCCCCGCTGAGGAGGACATCTCCAGCCAGACCAGCCAGTCATCAGCCCGCTACACGGAGCGATCACCTGAGCCCACCGCAGATGGAGAGCCTGAGCCTGCCGCGTCAGCGTATGAACCCGCGACTGAGCCCATCATCGCCCCGGAGCCTGAGCCTCAAGAGACGTCTGACCAGGTGCCTGAGCTTGCAAAATCGCCTGTCCCCAAAGAAGTTTTGGTGGAGATCGAGAGCCTAGAGGGAAGCCCCGCCCACACTCCCGACGCTGAGGGTGAGCTGCATTTTGTTTCTGGACTATATTATGAGAAACTTATGGACATTTTTCAAGAGGACTTAATTGACTGCGTAGGGGAGGTTATTCCCTATGTTTCTGTGTCTCCTGAGTCTCCGCTGGTACCGTCCAGCTCTCCTAGGTTTCCTGGGTCTCTGCTGGTTCTTTCCAGCTCTCCTGTGTCTTCTAAGCTCCCTTTGACTCTTAAGTTCCCTCCCAGCCTCCCTCTCCTGCCTCCTCTTATGCCAGCCTGTTCCTCAGCCCTGTCTCTGCTGGTGACTGTTAGTCCTTCAGCTCACTCTCAGTCAGTGCCATCTGGGTGCTCTGATCCGCCACGGGACTTTCAGTCTACAGCTCCGTCTAGGCGTAAGGATCCCCTGTCTCCGCCTCCAGCCTCCGAGTCCCGTACTCTATCTCAGTCCCATCGGCTCCGCCTTGGCTCCTTGCTCCCTCGTCTCCACCATGGCCCGTCATCCCATTGGCTCCACCGGGCTTCCTCATTCCTCTGGCTCCTCCTTGGTCAGTCATAGACCATCTGTCACCTTGGGACTCCACCCCTCCAGCTTTGGCTCATCACTCCGTCCCTCTGGCTCTGTTAGGCTCCTCCTTCCCTATGGCGCTGCCTGCATTCTTGGTCGCTCCGGCTCCACCGCGGTCTTCTAGGTTCCTGTCTCCGCCTCACTCAGATGAGCCGTCAGCTCCACCTTGGACCTCTGGCCCTCGGGTGTCACTCTGGCTCTTTGTCTGCTTGGCTCCATCTCCATCGCTCGTACCAAGGGTGTCGTCTGCCAATACTCCCCCATGGCTCCTCCCTCCCTCGACTCTGCCCTGGGGCCTCGTCTCTGGATCTCCATCTGGGTCCTCCTGCTCCTGGCTTCCCCTTGGCTCCTCCCACCCTCCACACCCCATAGACTCATTTGGACTCTTTTTCTTCTACTCCTCTCCAGTTCCTCGCCCTCCTCCATAACACCCGCCCTCCCTCCTCAGTTGGACCTTAGTTGGACTCACGAGGATGTGCCTTCTGGGAGGGGGGACGAACTGTTACGGTTATAGACTTTAGTTGTGTTTTTCCCTGTTCTTGGTCTCCTGCCTTGTTTTGTTCCTTTGACCTAGTTTTCCTTCGTTGTCCTGATTATGTCATTCTGTTCACCTGTGTTCATTCAATCATGTCATTAGTCCCTTGATTGCTTTAGTATTTATACTCCCTGTTCTGTCCTTTGCTGGTTATTTTTTGTTGCATTGCTCTCTGTTCCTGGATTCTTTAAGTTGATTAAAAAGTCTCCTTGTGGATTATTCTCCTTTGTCGTGCATTTATACTGCACTAAGACGTTACAGTGTTACTGTAGAATAAACCCTGACAGGGTGATCAGGACCCCGACATGAAACAGATGGATCTCATATCACCCTGAAGGGGTCAAAGTGAGCAGTTTATAGCCTAGACCAGGGGTAGGCAAGTTCGGTCCTAGAGAGCCGCAGTCCTGCAGAGTTCAACCCTAATCAAACACACCTGAACAAGCTAATCAATGTCTTCAGGATTACTAAGGCTATAGGCAGGGGAGATTTATTTCAGGGTTGGAGCTGAATTCTGCAGGACTGCGGCTCTCTAGGACCGAACTTGCCTACCCCAGGCCTAGACAAACAAACAAGCTTGAATCGAAATTGAACCTATTGTTGTAATCCATTACAGTGTACAAAACAATCATCCTGGCAACATAACAACAATACATCATTAATAGAGTACTGTTATACTTAAGTCCTCCTCTTTCATTTTACAGTAACTGAGGCGCAAGATGGTTCCAGCTGTGTTTGTATGAAACGAGAGAGCATGTCTGCGGCGTGATATCAGCAGCAGTGCTTTGATGGCTGTCACTGAAAATGTATGGGAATAACACTGTTGCTCCTGTGGTCTATCAGGTCCTGTAATCGCTGCTGTATGCACTGGGGATCATTGCTTTCCAAGTACTCTTAGATCCTCTTGGTATACAAGCCTCTGTTTATGCCAAAACTGATTCTGATCCTCCACTGAGACTGATGTCAACAATACCGCAGCATGATATGGATAGTGACAAGACAAGTGACATGAAGCCCGTACATGTGACAGAGAATCAAAACATATTCCAATTAGTCAAATCAAAATGTAAATTCTGAAGCCACTTCTTCTGGCATTGCTGTCATGATTACAGCTGCAGGAATTAGCAAGACAGAAGTGATCTGTATTTCTTGTATAAACCCAATGTATTGGACTAATGATAAATGTTTTAGAATTGCCATAATGTTATTCTTGAGGTTGATGAGGTTAAATCATCCATTACAAATAAAAAAGCCCTCAGGGTGTTTGGTAAGTTATGTGATGATAAGGTTTGGACTTTTTCAGCAGGTTGCAAACTGCACTAATGACAGTCTGTTGTCTCGATGCCAATATTTCATCTGTAAATATTCCACTGACCAGTGAATGATAGCAATGGTTCGAAGAATAAAAACAGAAATAAGACAATGACCTGAAGTTCAGTCAGGAAACTCTATTTGACACAGACTGATAGATCCTTGACATGTAATCTGCAAGTAATGGTGCCACTCATATCTGGTGCCAATGAGCCAGCCGTGAAGCAGGTTATCACTGTTCCTCTGACACCCTCCTCCTCCCCCAGCACCACCTGTCTAAGTCTGCCGCAGTGGATATGATGTATGTCTAATGCAGCAGCAGCAACAACAGTGTGTGTAGTACATAACACTGTCATATCCATTAACATGCTAAAACTACTCAGAAAGTTGTCATAACTGAATTATTGTCAGTTCTAGATTAGATGTTACACCTATGTATGTCACCTGCCTGAGGATTTAATGAGTATGTTTCAGAAAATATAAGTGGGGTACAACAGGGCTAGATGCAGACATTAAAGAAGTGGCCAGTAAAAACTCTAGTACAGATTAAAATTATTTATACCATGGTCTGAATACCTGATTTTGATTTCAAGAAAGTGCTGTGTTGGTTTTTTGTGTCATCTAGTTGTTTATTAAAATCAAATGCACCTTGAGCCCTGTTGTATCCTAATAAGGCAGGTGTGTGTGCTCTCATTCACCTATGAAGATGAGCAAAATCCCCACTAACACTTGCAGACAGAGCGACAGACTGATGAGCGTGATCAAGGAGGTGTACAGGGTGAATTTGGGCCCCTGCTCCAGCACGGCCTTCAGCTGTGACGCGTTAGCCATTAGCAGAGCCACGTCCAGCATGCTCTCTGCCACACTCTTATTGGCATAGTGGTTCATGTTTAGAGGGGCGCGTGACAGGCCAAGACTGTGAGAAACCTGACGAGAAAAGCATGGAGTGAGGACCGTTGTCATGCTAAAGCCTCATCAGTAATATTAGTACACACTAATACTGTACCAACTACTGAACGACAAATCTTTGCGCTGACTATTATTTGTTCACAGAAGCCTCTCTATTGAGCCCAATCTTTGCTTGTTTTTCCTGCCTAACTGAATATAGTGTGAGTGAATTAGATTATAGTGCTTTGTACTGAGTCTCTTAGTCATGTGTATAGTCATACTTGTTTTGGTGAAAAATAACTTTTACAAATTAGGAGCTCTGTAATTCTCATGTCTCTCAAAGGCAGTTGCTCAGCTGCCATAGGAGTGATTGGAAATCTGTCAAATCTGAATTAATCATTAAAAAGATTTCAAAAGATTTGCGTCATTTGAGTTTTGGGATGAATCAATATTCTCACCACAAGAACTGTTGTTTATCATGCAAACAGGGTTTGAATATCAGCCCAACTAACAGTGCACATGTTCACGGGCAGTAAAGGATGAGCTAATGCCTTGATTTATAATGAACTGTAAAGCCCTTATTGAGCACACTGCATTTACATAATAAATGGTATGGGAATCTTGGCACCAATGTGTGATTTATCTAGAACTTTATTAGGTGTCATAATCTGACTGAAGAATTTCTGCTGTTGAAGTAGCATGAAGAATAATAAAGAGAGAGAGAGAGAGAGAGCTGATTCTGGCACTTCTCCTGGCCTAACAGAGTGAGGACTCACTCACTGCACATTCTTGACTAGTACACTCAGAGCCCTAAGCTCCACCAAGCTCCAAGGATTTTCCCTCATCTAAAGTAATATATCTAATAGTTAATATCATAATGCCAGGACACTGTAAAACCGCAAAGTAGTTTTGTAAAATCTAAATCAGGGGTCATCAAACTCGGTCCTGGAGGGCCGTGTGTCCTGCAGAGTACAACTCCAAGTTAATCAAACACACCTGAACCAGCTAATCAAGCCCTTACTAGGTATACTTCAAACTTTCAGGCAGGTGTGTTGAGGCAAGTTGGAGCTGAACTCTGCAGGACACCAGCCCTCCAGGAGTTTGGAGACCCCTGGTCGTCACTATTCATCACAACAGAACAGGAAATATAACGGATAACTGATTATGCATGTGTACTTGATGTGTACTAATGATATTTGATCTACAAACCCGATTCCAAAAAAGTTGGGACACTGTACAAATTGTGAATAAAAACAGAATGCAATGATGTGGAAGTTTCAAATTTCAATATTTTATTCAGAATACAACAGATGACATATCAAATGTTTAAACTGAGAAAATGTATAATTTTAAGGGAAAAATAAGTTATTATTTTATGAATAATAGTCAAATTCCAGTGTACATGTGAAGTGCAGTGAATGGGTGCCGTCAGAATGAGAGTCCAAACAGCTGATAAAAACATCACAATAATTATATAAGTAAACCATATGACTCCAGTCCATCCTTGTGAAGTGAATTGTTACGCGTTTGTAAGAAACAAATCCCTCATTAAGACTTTTTAAATTTAAACCATTGCTTTTGCCCAAAATATTTCATCATAACAGTTCCTCAATTCATTATTCATAACAACAGTAAAGATGTTCTCTCACATCACATCTCTCACAAATTTGTTTGTTCGCTCACATCAAAATCTGTTTTTGACTCTTTTCTTCTGTAAACGGCGCTTCATCTATGCATGATTCTCTCCTGATTTAGACTAGATGAATTTTTCACAAATTGAATATATTAAAAAAAGGATTTATATTTTAGCTGAAAGCAATGGATATAAAAACATCACAATAATTATGTAATCCACACAAGTAATCCACACCACTCCAGTCTATCAATTAATGTAAGAGAAATCTGCACAGATTAAACACCGTTTACAACCCAAAACAGCTCTAAACAAATATGTGAGTAGATTTTAATTTGAGAGGACAACAGGAGATGGACTTTTTCACTGGAGGAAGCGTTATTATGGATTATGGACTCGTGTTTGAGTTAAAAACGTCTCAATGCTGGATTAGTTTCAGCTTTTGTCTTCTCCAGATGTTCACTGTTGGACTGGTGTGGGGTGGATTACTTGTGGATTATTGTGATGTTTTTATCAGCTGTTTGGACTCTCATTCTGATGGCACCCATTCACTGCAGAGCATCCATTGCTGAGACAGTGAGTACGTTTACATGGACAACAATACTTCGATTTTAATACCATTAAGACAATACTCGGATTAAGAATCTACCATGTAAACAGATATTTTTGATTACCTTAATCCGGCTAAAGTCATAATCGAAGTAAACAGAAATCGAATTAAGACATGTGGAGTATTCCTATTTTAGTCGCATTACTGAAGTGCAGTATAGACATGTTAACACCTTAATCACATTATTACCGTCGTGTAGGACTTTCCGCCGCATTTTGCGACAGGATACACAGACGGTAGTGCTCAACCGTTTGACGGCAACCGGCTAAAGTCATAATCGAAGTAAACAGAAATCGAATTAAGACATGTGGAGTATTCCTATTTTAGTCGCATTACTGAAGTGCAGTATAGACATGTTAACACCTTAATCACATTATTACCGTCGTGTAGGACTTTCCGCCGCATTTTGCGATAGGATACACAAACGGCTATGAGGTGTGATTTAAGCACTTACATTGCTAACTAAGCAATCTGGGATTTGCACCTCCAAATCACAGAATATTCCATAATCTTCAGAATGTTGATGAAAATATGACGAGTAAAATTTAAATTACACTGCAATATTAGCTAATCAGTGAACTTACAATGTTCAAATTTAGCCTGTTTTTTTTTGTTAACTCGTGTTTTTGCAGAACTGAGTCTGAAAGACAACTGCCTAAAGGAGGTTGAGAAAGTGTTTTGTCAGAAGACCAAGAAAGGTATTTTTGTATTATATACTACTGCAATGAAATTTGGCCAATTTATATATGTATGCAATCAACACTATACTGTATTATGCTACATACCTATTTGATATTTAGTTATTTTGTTTTTGAACTTTACTTCTCTTGTAAGATCATCTACTTCATCTACTGTAGGATCACTTACAGTAGTGTAATGGAAATGTATGTTTCATAAAGCTTATTGGTGTATTTTATTCTTTCTGCATTTTTCATTTGTGTTGTATACCAAGACATTTAGCTGCCAAATAATTTCTGAATCCCAATAAGAGGTTTTTGTTACAGTGTTCTGAATTGATCTCACTAGTGTCCACTGGGCAGGGAAGTTGTCTGTGTATTTGTACTGTAGGTTTTGCCATCTGAGGCCAAAGTTTGATATTAGTAGAAGTAAGGGTTTTTGACTGGAGTATTTGATTTTGACATGGAAGTTTGTACAAGTTTGTTTGTCACGAGAATGTGTTTATAGTTGTGACAAAGTGGTTTCATGTTTCATGAATTGTGTGTTAGTAATCGAGAAAAACTAAGACAGCGGTTATGTTATCACATAGGCTTTGATAATAAATTATTATTTTTTTATTTCTTTGAGCACTCATTATAATTCACTCTTCAAGCAATATCACCTAAAAATCAATTGAAAATCATGTAAGCCTATTCAGCGACTAACATGGAGCGTCCAAATATATTCACAGTTACAGTTTAAATAAAATAATACAATATAATAATATAGGCTAATGTTAATCGGAGCACATATGAACTTACTGGTAATAGTTAATACAACACGTCTCTAAAGAAAAAAATAATACAGTAGAACTATTTCTGAAAACTAGATAATTGTATGATCAGCAGATGTCTATTATTTCAGAGTTCAGGTTTTGTTTTTTCATACATCTACTTATTACAAGAGCAGTTTGTTGTAGGCTACTCTACATGTTCATATTAATACCTATATATTGATAAATTATTAATAAATGTTTATACATAGGCCTATTTGAAAATGTTTTGAAACTGGTCTACCCAGTTTGACACATTTTCATTTTCAAATATTATGTCTATTAAAATAAGGCTGTAGCTCATATAGTAGCCTATTGTTCATGTGTTGATATCTACTGAAGCCTATGATCACAGTCGTAGGGAGACGGTGGCGAAACGAGTCAGCCCCGGGCCCATATGCAAAACATGTGTACGGCCCCCCCAAACTTTATGGGCTCCAACTAGGTTAACTTAATTTAGGCCCTATTGTTGATTTTTCTGAAGTAAATAACGTTAGGTGAATCGTGACTATTCACAAGCTGTTTTATTTACGGTATAGGCTAATGCTTGGAAATGATGTTTAAAGTTTTCAAGTCCATTATTTGTAGCACGCAAGCCACTCAATAATCGCAGCTTTGTGCTTTGTTAATACAAAGGCTGAGACCTTCTGTCAATTTTATGATAAAATACAAACAATAAATGTATTTTTACGCTCTTTAATTTGTTGTGAGCTTCGCCTCAGTTCAAGCTGCACATGCATCAATGTTATTTTCCTCTTTAATATTTGCAGCACGAAATAAACATGAATATTTGAATTCATGTTAAAATCAGAACAATTTAATACAAACAAATGTCTCATGAATGAGTTTTTAAAAAAATCAAAAGAATGACGGATGCCACAGAGTAGGCATATATGTGGAATTTTCACATTAACTTCACGCAATATAACATGATTTTATTATCTTAATTTTGACTTTATTCTTTGAATATTATGACGTTAATCTTATTTATTTAGTTATTTTTCAACGTGGCACAAAACTGCTACAGTATAGGCTACTGAATGCAAACACAATTTTGGCACAGCGGCCCAAAAAACGAACTAAATAAATAAATAAAAAAAACCAAAAAAGGAGTACAAAATAGTGAGGGGATATTTGTATTATTTGTTAGTAAAACAATGTTTTCTGAGTCAATGTTGCAAAAAATAATTTGACCAACCTGACTCGCCATCTCCTCATAAATTACTCAAATAGTAATTTAAAGCATTCTATAGATATATTTATCGTGTCGGTGAAGCGCTCCTGCTCAAGACCAAGACGACAGAAAGCGCATCCTGTTTTGTTTTCCTTGCTTTACAAAAGCACAAGGTTTCGTTGATATTGTGAGTGCACACAAATACAAGTAGACACTTTGCGGTTCCGAATGATGCATACTCTTACCTTTATGAGCAAAAATGACGGCATATTTTTTTGTTTCCACTGTTATAAAAAAAAATGCAAGTGATCGCGTTGGCGCCTCCATGTCCTGCAGCGGGCTTCAGCTTCCACTCTCCGCGCAAACGATTGGACATGCACCTAACAGCGCTCATTTATCTAGGTTAAATGTTTAAATTAATACTGTGAAATGCATGAAGTGTTTTATGTCTGTTTATTTTAGGCAAGTCGTGTTGGTTTGAGAAGGCTAAACTGATCAAGCATAATGCTCAACTCACTGTCTGCCGCTGCAGCTTGGTCATTCCTTTAAAAAACTAAAACTTGAACTTAAAAAAACATAAAATATTCCAAACATATTTCTAAATTAACGTTATAAAGAAACAAAAAGAAATATGACCACTATTTTAATAGCTGTGTAACGGGGAAGAGAGAGGTATACTAAGCACTGAAATATAAAACAAATAGAAAAGGAAAAAGGTTTTTTTAATAATAATTAAACTCTGCGTCGTCAGAGCTGGTATGTGGCTTTATCAGACACTTGCACTTAACATTTGATGAAAATCAAGCTCAAATGGAGTTAACAAGGTTTTTGACCAGTGAATGAGGAGATCTGTGTTTTGTCTGTCATTACAACAGCTGCATCTGAGGCAGAAAGTGCTTTCAGCAACTTACAGGTTATAACATTTATTGTAGCTATATGGGCGCTTAGTTTTTCATGTCGTTTAATACACTTGGCCAAAATCTCATGATAGACGATGAAGCGCTATATGCACAGGATATTTAAAACGTAGCCTAGAAAAGTAGCCTATTGGTTACAACAAGACGGCAAAAGCTATTCTCCGCTCTTCAAACACACAAAAACATTAGCCTTTATAGACATAGTGTTTTAGTGAAGAAAAAGCTGTACTTATTCAAACATCATTTATTATTTACCCTTGCATTGCGAACAAGTCGAGATCTGTCTCCAGGTTTGTTCTGGATGGAAGCAGGGTGAAGTTAAGAGGTTTTGCTGACAGTTTGAGGATCCATAGCATTAAAGTGTAGTGACAAGCTCTTTTGAATGCTTTTCATTGGTTAAATATTTGTAAAACCCTCAAACAGACAAAAATACATTTCTTGGTCTTCTGACAAAACGCTTTCTCAACCTCCTTTAGGCAGTTGTCTTTCAAACTCAGTTCTGCAAAAACACGGGTATACAAAAAAAACAGGCTAAATTTGACACTCACAAGTTTGAGTGTGTACAACATGTCATACTGTTTACTGGAGACAGAATAGTGAAATGTCCCTTATATAAAGTACTGTTACTATAGTTACTATACTGTACGACACTGTGTAAGCAGTGTAAAACCCTGTCTGTGATTCTTTCAGCTCTCTCTCCAGTGCTAGGATGCATTTTTAAAGCAGTCACCTGTGCTCCTGTTTATTCTATCCTGAGATTCTGACTGGTGTGTCAACAGTTTTGCTACTGAATGTTTGCGTATGGACAATTGTGTGTTGTTTGAGTTCACACTGTGACAGTAGAGTTAATTATACAGGTGCATCTCAATAAATAAGAATGTCGTGGAAAAGTTCATTTATTTAGAAATTCAACTCAAATTGTGCACACAGACTGAAGTAGTTTAAGTCTTTGGTTCTTTTAATTGTGATGATTTTGGCTCACATTTAACAAAAACCCACCAATTCACTATCTCAACAAATTAGAATACTTCATAAGACCAATAAAAAAAAAACATTTTTAGTGAATTGTTGGCCTTCTGGAAAGTATGTTCATTTACTGTACATGTACTCAATACTTGGTAGGAGCTCCTTTTGCTTTAATTGCAGCCTCAATTCGGCGTGGCATGGAGGTGATCAGTTTGTGGCACTGCTGAGGTGGTATGGTAGCCCAGGTTTCTTTGACAGTGGCCTTCAGCTCATCTGCATTTTTTGGTCTCTTGTTTCTCATTTTCCTCTTGACAATACCCCATAGATTCTCTATGTGGTTCAGGTCTGGTGAGTTTGTTGGCCAGTCAAGCACACCAAAACCATGGTAATTTAACCAACTTTTGGTGCTTTTGGCAGTGTGGGCAGGTGCCAAATCCTGCTGGAAAATGAAATCAGCATCTTCAAAAAGCTGGTCAGCAGAAGCAAGCATGAAGTGCTCCAACATTTCTTGGTAAACGGGTGCAGTGATGTTGGTTTTCAAAAAACACAATGGACCAACACCAGCAGATGACATTGCACCCCAAATCATCACAAACTGTGGAAACCTAACACTGGACTTGATGTCTTGACCCCAGCCTCAGTCCATTCCTTGTGAAGTTCACTCAAATTCTTGAATCGATTTTGCTTGAATCATTAAAAAAGTGGAATGTGTGTATTTATAGAATATTATAATTTCTAAACTACTAAATTAATTAGTAAAACATGATTGGAGAGTTTACTCATGGTCCATTGCTTACATTATGAATGCATCTTTAATTTAGAATTTGATCTTTAGATTTAACTGTGTTAATGCATTAAGCCATTTTTCGATTTTGTTTTCTTGGGGACAAAACTCTTAAAAATGTTGTCTTTCCATTTGGATTATACTGCCATTATCTTATATATGGTGCTTACAATAAAGCTGTGAATTGGTTGTTCCTGGTTGTTGTTTTACAAGTTATAAGCACTTATAAGTTCATTGATTAGCTAATATTGCAGTGTAATTAAAATTTTACTCGTCATATTTTCGTCAATATTCTGAAGATTATGGAATATTCTGGGATTTGGAGGTGCTAAAATGTTATAACACACAGGTTTTTTCTTTCTTTTTGCTCAGAACAAAACAAAACAAAAAACACTAATCTATAGCACTTAAAACATTTGACAAAATCACACAAAGAACTGGCAAAAGGTACTGCAGAGGACATGGCGCAGACGTCACGTATCTTCTCAGGCAGCTTCTCATGCGAGAAGTGGGGCGACGAAAGTGTCGCGCTTCTTATCACACATCATTGGTCATGGCTTCTGCTCACGGCAAGGTACGCAACGATCGACACGACTGATTGCTTAGTTAGCAACGTAAGTGCTTAAATCACACCCCATAAGTGCTTAAATCACACCCCATACAGCCCATACACGGCAGTGCTTAACCGTTTGACGGCAAATAAAAGAGCTTCAACACCTCCGTCGTCTATATGCACGTACAAATAATTAACTGCACTTGAAGCTTTCATAAAATTAAAAATGAAACACCCAAAACTGTATATGGCAACATAACGAAGACGAACTACAGTATGTTTATTCGTGAAATTCCGGAGGGGACGTCGGATGGCGTCGTGTGTGGACATAATAACGTGTGCCATTAATCGATCTATGCACTATAACATGTAAAACGGGAACACGAAAGAAATATTCTAAAAGCAACTCATGTAAACACCATAATCATAATATTGTCCATAATATGTCCTGACTACTGATTATATATATTTATATTCACAAATTCTCATTTTTGGGTAAACTGTTTCTTTAAGTGCATTTCATTCTGTCCTTCTTCCTTCCATCCTTCCTATCAGTATTCCTCTGCTGACTGTGCAATCATAATGACAAGACACCACTCTTCACTCTCTCTCATGCTGTTGATCTCAGGATGGCTGCGCTCCAGCAGCTGATCGATCCACCATAAGCAAATTACATTTCCCTGATTCTCTACAGAGCTTTTAGTCACACACACACACACACACACACACACACACACACACACACACACACACACAATTCTCTCCAGAGAGCTTAGACACACACACACACACACACACACACACACACACACACACACACACACACACATCACGGTGTTGTACTGACTCTGCCCACAGACAGACAGCAGTTAACCACAGCAATCACTCATCATAATAGCTGGAAAGATTCAGTTCGATCCAGTAGAGCCACACTCACAAACACACACATTACATAAGAGACAGTGACCGCTCAGATGACATGAAATAGCATTTCATAAAGTACTTCACTTCCTCGTGTTTATAACTCTTCTAAAGATTTGATCCTGGCCTTCATGAATCTTTGTATATGGGATATTATCATACTGGAATATATGAATATCATGAGAGAAATTCTTTGGGAACTGGGACACAGTTTTCTTACTAAACTTTGGTTCTGTCATTTGTTGGCCTATCTGTTTCTGGTCTCAGTTGCTCTGCCAGTCTACGAGACGTTTTTGCCCATTTTATCACTCAAGGAGAGCAATAGCACACAAACCAAAAATGGACAGCCTATAAAACAGCAGTGTTTAGTCAAAGCAGTCAGTGGCATACGGACAGACCTGAAAGAGCACTTGTGTTCAGCTAACAGCTCTAGAAATACTGTAAAAACCTTGACAGACTTAGTTAGGTTTAGTGTCTGTCTGTGTGACCCACCTGCAGTCCAGTGCCTGTGTTTAATTCAGCAGTGTCTGCCGCCATCGGTGACACCGTGCTGTTCTCCTGCGGTTCAGTGTCGTCACTTAGACCTCAGACAGCAGCAACATTTCTGAGCAGACGCAGCGACTGATGGCAAGAGTTCCTGTTATTTGGGTTGGTATGTGATCTATGTGGTGATGCCTTGTTTACACTCATCCAGTATTTACGTCCTTGCTCACTCATGTATTCACTGTCTGAACTATTTCAGCTCTACATTGCATGTGTAGACTGCATACTAGTTATAATTCATACTTCTCGTATTACATTTGTTCAGTAAAGAGAATAATTACAATAAACTTAATTTATATTCCTAAAAATGCATATGCAAAGTACAATTTTGGGGCAAAAATACATTCTATTTATACAGTAAATGTCTTGTTTATTGTAAAAGGCACAAGACTTGACTGTAGATGTAGAGAAATAGAAAGTGCCACGACTCAAATTTCACTGTGAATATCCGAGCCAAACCTTTTATTGTCCAACTGCGGGCTGTGTTACATGTGAAGGTAATTCAATAACACACCTTCACGACAGGCTTTAGTCTATAAAACATGATGCATTTGGTTTTAAATACTCTAATCTTGTTGAAAACTTGAATAAGCTATTTTTCTTTTTCTTATTCTGTCTTATCTTGAATGACTTGGAATGCTCTCTGGGACACTGAAATGCTGTTTCGTACATTCTGATGATTCCTCTTCCTTCCTTCATGATATGCCTAAATGAAAAAAGAACAGTGTCATCATTTACTCACTCCCATCATGTTCGAACCCATATGACTGTCTTGTGGAATATGTTTAGCAAAATGTTAGAGCTGCTCTTTTCCATAGAGTGAAAGCATGCCATGACCAAGAGCTGCCAAGCTCCAAAACTGACAGATAAATACATAAATAATAGTCATTAAGTCATTGTTTCCAGGGCCAAACTAGAATCAGATGCCAAAAGCAAACAACAAATGGTGCTACTATACCTTCAAGGTACATGGAAGCTTGTTTCTGCCACTTGATAAAAAATAATAATAATTTAAAAAATAATAATAATAATGAAAAAGGTAACTGTGACTTTTTATCTCACAAATATGACTTTTACATATGAAAAAAGATATAAACGCAGAATTGCGAGATATAAACTTGTAAATCTAAGAAAAAAAGGGAGAAATAAAGTCAGAATTTATTATTTTTTATATATTTTTTTCTTTGTGGCGAAAAAAAACAGAATTGTGAGATGTAAATTCTGGATTGGGAGAAAATAAGACTGAATTCTTAGAGATGAATGAGAAGAAAAGTCAGAATTGTGAGATAAAATCGCAACTAACATTTTATTAAATGTTTTATTTCGTGGCAGAAACAGGCTTCTATACTATACACTACGAATCATGATCTTAACCTTTATCTCATACCCAAATCTCAGATGAATGGTTAAAACACTGGTGTCCGGGACACCGAGAACCCTTTCGAGATAGAAATGGAAACGAGTAGAGGCTTGCACCCAGAAACAGAAAACCTAATGTCATGATTTAACAGGTGGACAGCTGTGTGTGACAAACAGGGTCTACTTGAACTAATGCGCATGAGTTGAACCCGTATGAACTACTTTTTAAGAGCCGTTTCCTCTTCGCTGCATGCTGTTGCTGCTGCTGTATGGAAAAGAGCTGCTTGGAAATCCCGCAAAATATCGATGTCATGCAATGTGAAGGTGCGCTGATGCCTGCTGTGATGAGGAGGTCTGATTGCGCGCGAGGGGCGTGGAGGAGCAGAGCCACTAAAGCAGGATTCAGCAGTCCTTTTCAAACGGAGAAATTTCCAGGCATGGCGAGGTGAGACGCGAGTGCGACGATAGCGTGCGTTTAAAGCCCGACTGCCGCGACGATACTCCTGCAAATGCGCAAAGCGAGCGTCGCGGGTGCTCAGCTCAGCTCAGCTCAGCTCAGCTCGTCGTTAAACACCGCCGCTGCGCCCTGATCATCCTCCACCATCCGAGCCAGTGCGCCACTCGAGGGTTCAGCTGCATCAGACACCCAGCATCAGCAGCAGCAGCAGCAGCACAGGTGAGTTCTCATCAGCGCTGCTTTATGCTCGGTGCACATGATGGAGGACGCGAGAGCTGAATATGTGCCGCACCTGCAGTCGCTCGCGCTCATCATCTTCATCATCATTTCAAGCGTTCATTCGTGTGCAAGCCGCTCGCTTGTAGCCTCTTACTGGGTAGATGTGGCAGGCTTAAACGAGGGATTGTGAAGCATTTAACGATGTTGACTTTGCCGCAATATTGTGCAACTTTCGAAAATATTCCAAATAAAAACAAGCGTCTTTATAAACATTGAACTGTTTTGATTAAGCCTTCGTCGATTACATTAGCACTGGTTAGCAGCACTGAGAGGCCAAACTCTTAAAGTGACATTTGCCCATGCAGTAAATATGTATCATAGCTCCACATTTGAAGGGGTCATATGATGCTGCTAAAAATAACAATATTTTGTGTATTTGGTGTAATGAAATGTGTTTATGTGGTTTAAGGTTAAAAAACACATTGTTTTCCACATACTGTACATTATTGTTTCTCCTCTATGCCCCTGGGCTTGTTTTAAAATTTCAATTTAGTTTTGTTATTTACATTTACATTATATTTAAATTTAGTTATTTAGCAAACGCTTTTATCCAAAGCGACTTACTAATGAGGACAATAGAAGCAATCAAAACCAACAAAAGAGCTATAATTTACAAGTGCTATATTAATATATTATTATAGTGTTATATTTCAATTTCACAAAGAAATGTGCAGCATTTTGGTCTTAAATCTCATTTTGTAAAAAAATCATGAGTTGAGTGAATCATTACATCCCTATTAACTATGTATTTACGTATGAAAAAATTATATTATGTATTTATGTATGAAAATTTTGGAACATTTTGACAATGACCTACTTGATTGAGCGTTAAAAGAAATGCCATGTTATGTGCGTTCTGTATATATAATATGCAAATACATGCATATTTAATGATGACACTTAATTTGCATACAAGTTTAAAGTTTAAATGGTTCACCAATAATAAATGTAGAAACTTTTAGTTTATATTAAATATCGCCTCTTTACCATTAGTAATTTTAACAGTATTATTTTCCCTGGCATTTTATGTTTTTTTTTTTTAGAAAAGTGCAGAAAACATGTTAATTTACTTGCACACTTTTTTTAAACGTTCAGCTCACCCAAACCCAGATTAATTATTGTCTTCAGTGAAACAAAAGGGCGTTTGCTCCAGTGTCAAATAATAAAAAAGACACCCTTGTGCATGTGCTGCTTTCTGTTGACAAATGTGGCAGGTCACTCCATGCATACAGAAATGTTGCATATTGTGCAGAAATATTAAGATCTAGCAGTTATGGTGAACCTGAAACTGAATATGATTCTTGAGTGCCGTTGTGATGAATATGTTGTGTTCCCACAGATGAGCGGGGCCGTGTATCGCTGATGTTTGGGAAAATGTGTCAGTGCTGCCGCTCCCCTGCGGTTCAATCCTGAGCTGCGCCAGCATATACTGAACCTGTGACTGATTTAAACCATGGAGCCCAAACCTGACTGCTGCCCTTCATCCGTGCCCAACTCTCAGTGTGAACTGCAGCTCAACATCTACGAGACCATCAGCGAGGGGAATGTGAATAAACTAGAGAGCTCAGCGCTGGTGCGCGCCGGTAGCGACCCCAGCTCCTACCTGTCATCCAAACGCCAGAGGTTCATCCGCAGGAGCCTGTGGTTCACCGATAATGACGAGCACCAGGCGGACGATTGCAACCCGGAGTGCGAGGAGCAGAATAAGATGCTCAGCATCAACCTGCTGACCATTGTGGACCGATCTCTGGCCGTCCGATCCAGTTTACCAGAAGGATTGAGCACGGAGAGCCAGACGGCTCAGAAAGAGCTGGAGAGCAGCAGCGCAGACGTGGAGAAGGAGAGAACCAACCTCAAAACAGACGTGACGGATGGCGTCAAGACTAACATAAAGGCGGCCAGTGAGGAGAATGAGGAGGAGGCTGAGATGAAGGCTGTGGCCACCTCTCCCGGCGGACGCTTTCTCAAGTTTGACATCGAGATCGGTCGCGGCTCCTTCAAGACGGTCTACAAGGGCCTGGACACGGACACCTGGGTGGAGGTGGCCTGGTGTGAACTTCAGGTGTGTTTCCACACGTGTTCTCATGGTTCAGTGTGTACGTAAACAGTGATGGTCATACCATGGTTCTTTTGCTGCTAAACAGACCAGTTTAAGGTGGATTCAAGCTGGTCTCCCAGCCTGAGCAAGGTGGTTTTCAGAAGGTTTAGCTGGCCCCCTGTTGACTGAGCTTTGATGCTGTTTTTATATGTCCTGCATACCATGCTATGTACATGGTATTTTTGGAGTACCGTGGTACTATCACTCTACATGTCCCAAAACCATGGTAGTAACATGGCACATTTAGGCAGGTCTAGTCTTGGCTCTTCATTGTCTGTGGCTGTTTGTTTTCACCGGCTTTATTGGTGTTTCAGGCTGTGCACTCGTGGTTTAGTGTTTCGTTTAGGTCCCTCTTTAATGGGGCGTCGTTAGTCATACAGATTGTTGTTCATTGAATCAAGTCACAAATGAAGAAATGACCACAATTATAAAGGTCTATTGTATAAGAGTGGTCCGATCATGAAGCTTGAGTCACTTTGTGACAGATTAGGAATCTGATTGTAGTAGCACGAGTGAATGTCAACAGCAGGAACTGTGAGATCATCTGTAATCTTTGCAGGTACGCAATGTTCCAGATATTCCAAAGTTTGAAAAAGTAGATTTTTTTTAATACTGGTTTTCCATAGTTGTTAGCGTCATATAATCGATGTAGGGCTTGTATGTAATACCTGCACATGTTTTCACTTTGAAGTTTTACAGTAATTCTTCATGTATGGAAATATTCAATAAGTCTTTATGAACAAACTGAAACCACAAAATGCTAAAATCTCAGTGGCCTGGGAAACATGGATGTATGTTTCAAAATGTATGTCGTTACTACAAATTAAATAGCAAAGTGGCATGTCATGGGTGCGGGTTGGTTGCTTTTGGCTGTGGTTTATTTTGGTTTTTGATCATTCTAACAGTGACTCATATAATGCTTCTACTCGTGTCTGAAGGGACGTAGCATCACGCACATCATTAACCTGGGCTATGTCAGCCTTTAGCCTGGGTTAGTAGTCCTGGCTGCAAGCACTTTCTAGAAATAATTACTGAAAGTAACAACTAGAGAGAGTAAAAAGCAAAATAACTCATCGTCAATGAAGGGATTTATGTGTTCGAGTATGAGAGATGTTTTAATTGTGAGAGATGGTGTCCTAAATCTCAATGTATTTTTTTTAATGAACAAATTAAAATGCCATCTGTCAGAAGATAAGCAGTAGTATATGGTACTTGATGATCGATTGCCACATTGATTCATGTCCAGTGATTCATCTGTGATTTAAATTAAGGCATATGCCCAAAACTGCACACACAGCTGTTAAACGATAAATGTGTTTTCAGGCTTGGTTTCAGTTGATTATACATACATGCGTATCCACCTCAACCAGTGCTTCATTCCTGCTACTTTTTTTGTGGAAAAAAAGGTTTCAGACCATTCAGTGCCTGAGTGAACTGAACAAATCATTCAGACCGAATACGTTTAATGATGAAATGTTCAATGGCAAATTTAGGGTGTAAAAGACCACAAACCAGTTGTATATTCTTCTTCTTCTTCTTAATGAACAAATTAAAATGCCATCTGTCAGAAGATAAGCAGTAGTATATGGTACTTGATGATTGATTGCCACATTGATTCATGTCCAGTGATTCATCTGTGATTTAAATTAAGGCATATGCCCAAAACTGCACACACAGCTGTTAAACGATAAATGTGTTTTCAGGCTTGGTTTCAGTTGATTATACATACATGCGTATCCACCTCAACCAGTGCTTCATTCCTGCTACTTTTTTTGTGGAAAAAAAGGTTTCAGACCATTCAGTGCCTGAGTGAACTGAACAAATCATTCAGACCGAATACGTTTAATGATGAAATGTTCAATGGCAAATTTAGGGTGTAAAAGACCACAAACCAGTTGTATATTCTTCTTCTTCTTCTTCCTTATGTTGCTACAAATGAGTTCCTCTATTTGAACTCAAATCAATAATTAGCCGTGGCTTTTTTATAGTAAGGAATTAATTATTCATCGTCATTCATTGCCCATGCAGTTCAGGTTTGTACTTGATCAGTCAATTTACACACACAAAAAAAAAGTTTAGTTTTGGTAATAGCTGGATTAGATACAACAGACAGTGATAAAGTCATATAATATGTGAAATGTTGGCATACAGTGGTTTGTTGATCATTTTCAGCTCAGTGCAACTGATGCATTCAAGACAATCACAGATCTCTCATGTTATTTTGACAAAACCTTGTTTTGTATGTTAGCCAGCTCAAAATATCTATGCATCTTTAAATCAGGCAGCATACTTTTTGTAACAAAGACGTTTGGTACAGAAAAGCACATGTTTAAGGCTTAAAATCACATGTACATTATTAAGAAATGTAAGCCACAGTGAGACTGTAGCAGTGGTGACAGAAACTCTCTGTAAAGACGTTCAGATGACTTTCAGAGTTATTCAGATGCATTTGAAAGTTTAGGCCTGACTTAAGTCAGCAGCAGTTTAGTGTGAGTTTGTCAGTGTTGTGCTCCGCGCTCTCTCGATAAGCATCTCTAGCTGCAGGAATGTGGCGTTGCTGATGGTGATCCACAGAAACACACACTGGAGTCATGTCCGGGTTTGTCTGCTCATGTGTTTGGGGTAAATATGCAAAACACTGCAAACTAAGTCAGTACTGTTGTTCATTTCGCTCAGCAGGTCCTTAGAGGTTGAGCATGAAATGGACTATGGGGGCAGAGTAGGGAGTCAGACTTGTAACCGAAAGGTCTCGGGTTTGAGATCTTATATATGAGATCTTTTAAAGAGGTTTTGCTAGAGACAGATTGTTGATAATGTTATTGACATGTCAAGTATTTTGGCACGGACGTCCACCCGTCCTCCTCTATCACGCTCTCTGTCTAGATACAGAGCTCAACAGTGACGGCACGCTATTTCAGCAGCATTGGCCGTTCATTTTCTACATAGGACCTTCAGAGCATAAACAGTTGAGCATGTATGGTTGCTCTCCTGATGCAACACACACACACACAGGTTACAACAAAGAATCCTTAGATTCTTCACTAGCAACACAAGGTTAGTGGGTTCAATTCACAGGGAATGCATGAACTGATCAAATCAAATGCATTCATAGAATGCAGTGTAAGTCGCTTTGGATAAAAGCAGCTGTTAAACACGTAGGCTAAATGTCTAAATTCATAAACCATTGAAAGCCTTGGAGCAATATTACATGTAAGGGATAATACACGGCTAGCTGTGCATTAAACGATTCTAATGCTTGACGTGGAGCAGAGGCTTCTGAATGTTTCTGTGTGTGCGCAGTGTGATCTCTGATCTCTCTCTCTCTGTGTGTGTGTGTGTGTGTCAATGAAAGCAGTGCATTAATACAGAACAGTGATTAAACTGAGTTGAAATTACCTGTGCATTTAATGCACACCTGCCAGGCAATCAGAATTGAGTGTTCAGACAGACCATGGAGTAAGTTGACATTATTAGATAACATAGCCTACACAACCCTACTGTTGAGCTGTGTTACACATTCAGTCTGTCTCTGTTCAGGATTTGGCTCTTTGGCTCTGTGTGTGTAATTAAAGTTCCTCTGCATAGATCTCAGTGTTGGTGGTGTGTACTCATGTGGGATGCCAAAAAGCATTTTATGGAGTGGATTGTGGAGTCCTGCTTCAGTCAAATCTGTTAATGGTCCTCTGGCGTCCTGCCTGACAGATGAAGCCACATCAGGTGAATTTGTGCTGTGTCAACAACACCACACTCTCACAAAACCTGTCGCCAGCTGAGATACGGATACGAACAGTGGACCTCAGATGCGAAACATGAGAGGGACTGCATCAGTCACTCTTGAATAAATTGTTGCACTGAATTAAATTTGACAAGTTATGCAAAGATGGATTTACAAATCAGTTTGTGTTTCAGAAGAGTGGTTTAATATTTGGATATGTTCTGTTTACTGATGCTCACTGTTTTTTCTTTTTTTTCCAACTTGTGGAAAATGGGCATCTGATGTCCCCTTTAAATACAAAGCTGATGAAATTCACAAAAGTCACACCAGTGTTTATGAATTGAAATCCTAATGTCTTCAGAAGTACAGATGCATCATCATCTCTGGAAATGTCCGCTGTGGCAGTGAAACTCCAGCGTCAGCGTGTGTCACAGGGTCGTGGCGTTGACCTCTGACCTGAGCGTTCACTGCGCTGTTTGTTCTGATGTGTGGAATCGGGTCAGTGGGTCAGTCAGGACTGCGGTCAGACTCAAAACTCCTCCATTCAGGGCTGTGGTAAAGTGCTGAGGTCAGTAGTGCACTGAAAGCCACTGAGTTCATGACACTGACAGAAAGACACTTCAAACGCCACAAACTCAACAGCATTTGCGCGATGCATTATCTAGACGGTTTGTCTCTTTATGTATCTCAGCATTTTTGTTGACACTGTAAATCTTTACACATTTAATGTTTATACATTTTTCAGAGTGTCTAAAATTGTTAAAGTTAGATCTTGAATGAATGAATGAATGATGCATTTATATAGCGCTTTATCATGTATTGTTGTACACCCAAAACGCTTTACAATCATGTGGGGGGGGGGGGGGGGGGCACAATATGAATATATGATGAAATATTTAATTTAAAAGACCGTTTCCTCAAAAACATGTAAAATTAACATATCACATATCTATATAATTCTTTTTTTGAAAGACCCCATGAAATTGACCTGTGGTCTACACTGTAAAAATGACAATTTTAATGATAAAAGACTAAATACGTTACAGTAAAATCCTGCTAATGGTAAATGGTAAGTTTCCATATTCTATACGGTGAAAAATTGTAATAGATAAATTGTAGAAAATTATAATAATTACATTTTATTTCATAAAATGTACATACAGTTTGTGGAAGTGAAAAAGTCGTCTTATTTACACTGAAAAGCTGTAAATTGATGTCCCCAGAATACCACAGCTCACAATCGGTTTTTATTTTAAATAAATGTTTCTTCATGACGTTCAAACCTGTATGCATTTTTTTCTGTTGAGCACAAAAGATATTTTGAGAAAAAAAGTAAACATTTTTTTGTGCATAAAAAAATGTTTGCTTATCAACGTTCAGATATAATCTTTTGTGTTCCACAGAAGAAAGTAAGTCAGGTTTGGCAGTGAATTGTCTCTTTAAGAGCGTCTGCTACTGGCATGCAATATCAAATCATGGTGAGCAACTAAAGCCTATTAACTTGAAAATAAATATGTAAATTAAAAAGCCCTTCAGGTTGTCCCAGTTCAGTACTTCCTGTTTGGAAATGATAAGAAAAGAAATTGCTTGTCAAGCCGTTTCATGGGGTCCTTATTGTGCATTCAAGTTTGATCAGTGAACTGAGCAAAGTAATATTGTTTAATCTGTTTTCATTAATGTAACCATTTATTGTCTTCTAATATTGATGTTGCTGCAGCCGTGCCTAAGTAACCTTCATTAGTAGGGATGTAACGATTAACCGCGAGCCGGTTGAAACTCGATTCAAATATGTGACGATTCAAATGGGTTGAGATGCTAAACAAATCGTGATTCAGTTAGGGGTAGGAGTTTATATGAATGCATGTCTGAGGGGAACTTACTGTCTTTTGATGGTATTTTTTCTTTTCCTCTTGCTTCTGTATAATGCATATTAAAGTTCATAAGTGCAGCGCTGCTTTGTTTACAGCGGAAACCAAGAAAACGCTTTAAGCGCCACCTGCTGGCAGAGAGTGCACCTGCGTCTCGTTCAGCTCGTCTGCTGTTTCGGTTTCATGCAGATATTTTTTATTTTTTTAAGTACCATTCTGTTTTTGCTTCAAATTGAGAAATTATACAATCTAATTTAGATTAAAAACTGCTCGTGTATGCAGCATCTTTGTTTGGATCAAGATTAAAATGCAGTGGTTGCCTCTCATTTTAAATGTTAAGAGCACAGACAAAGCCTTAGTTTGTTTATATGAAGAGATTTATTTGATTTGGGGCTTGTTTTAAAATTTCAATGTAGTTTTGTTATTTACATTTACATTATATTTCAATTTTGT
>NW_015506179.1:590855-595249 GCF_001515645.1 Sinocyclocheilus grahami | reverse complement strand
GATCACTACACCATGAGCTAATGAGTGGGGGGGGGGGGGGGGGGGTCTCTCAAGGATCTTGTTACAGTTTTGTAATTTTGTACATTATCAATTAGAATGTTGTTGTTTTTTTTACTAAAATGTGTGGCGTTTAAGAGCACAATATGAATATATGATGAAATATTTAATTTAAAAGACCGTTTCCTCAAAAACATGTCAAATTAACATATCACATATCTATATAATTCTTTTTTTGAAAGACCCCATGAAATTGACCTGTGGTCTACACTGTAAAAATGACAATTTTAATGATAAAAGACTAAATACGTTACAGTAAAATCCTGCTAATGGTAAATGGTAAGTTTCCATATTCTATACGGTGAAAAATTGTAATAGATAAATTGTAGAAAATTATAATAATTACATTTTATTTCATAAAATGTACATACAGTTTGTGGAAGTGAAAAAGTCGTCTTATTTACACTGAAAAGCTGTAAATTGATGTCCCCAGAATACCACAGCTCACAATCGGTTTTTATTTTAAATAAATGTTTCTTCATGACGTTCAAACCTGTATGCATTTTTTTCTGTTGAGCACAAAAGATATTTTGAGAAAAAAAGTAAACATTTTTTTGTGCATAAAAAAATGTTTGCTTATCAACGTTCAGATATAATCTTTTGTGTTCCACAGAAGAAAGTAAGTCAGGTTTGGCAGTGAATTGTCTCTTTAAGAGCGTCTGCTACTGGCATGCAATATCAAATCATGGTGAGCAACTAAAGCCTATTAACTTGAAAATAAATATGTAAATTAAAAAGCCCTTCAGGTTGTCCCAGTTCAGTACTTCCTGTTTGGAAATGATAAGAAAAGAAATTGCTTGTCAAGCCGTTTCATGGGGTCCTTATTGTGCATTCAAGTTTGATCAGTGAACTGAGCAAAGTAATATTGTTTAATCTGTTTTCATTAATGTAACCATTTATTGTCTTCTAATATTGATGTTGCTGCAGCCGTGCCTAAGTAACCTTCATTAGTAGGGATGTAACTCTGTCTGCCTGTTCCTCATTGCAGCAGCACTGAGCTGATTTATTCGCTGCGATTAATATCAAGGGATGCACCGATATGAAAATTTTGGCCGATACGATAACCGATAATCCTTTATTTTTGAAAGCCGATAACCGATATGTTGGCCGCTGCAGGATGCTGGAGGTATTGAAGAAAAGAGACACTCAATATAGAAGATCTTTATGAGTTTAGGAACTGAAGGCTCTCGATCTCCCGTGAGATCTTTCTGTCTGCCTGTTCCTCACTGCAGCAGCACTGAGCTGATTTATTCGCTGCGATTAATATCAAGTGTATAATGATCCTGAATAAGTGGTTTTCATTTGAGTTTATATATCTGGGTCTCATTCCTCAAAGCAGACGATTGCTGTGCGATTGGTTGTTTTAATTGGTTGTGTGTATGTTTCAGGACCGTAAGCTGACGAAGGTGGAGAGGCAGCGCTTTAAAGAGGAGGCTGAGATGTTGAAGGGGCTTCAGCACCCAAACATCGTGCGCTTCTATGATTTCTGGGAGTCTCCGCTGAAGGGGAAGAAGTGCATCGTGTTGGTGACAGAGCTCATGACGTCAGGCACGCTCAAAACGTGAGGACAGCTCTGCTAAACCTCTCAGACAGACACATGATGTAAAACATTTAAAAAACCTCATTGGGTCAAGCTCAGGGCAATGAATTTAAGCATTTCTGAGACTAAACCAAGGCCCCAAATTGTCAAGCCTCACTCAACTCACAAGTAGTTTTCTCTCCGAGAAAGTGATGTCAACTTAATGCCAGCTTCACTTTAAAGGACAGTAGTAGACAATAACTTGAGGGACACACTAAAAATGTGTATTATTATTGTTAAATTTAATTTAATAATTGAAGAAATCTTTACAGTAAAGAGAATATAGGCCTACTCAGCAGTGTAAGCAGATTACAAAAAAATCTATATCAAATTGAAAAATTATTATTTTGGTAGTTTAAAATGTTGTAAAAGTTTGCTTTTTTAATCAAATTTTAACAATATGTTAAAAATGTATGATGACAGCTTTAAAATATATCATTCAGCGTTTCAGGGCGGTAAGATCGTGATCTTTACTGGCGACACAAAAGGCACCAAATGTAAGGAGTGACCTACATAATAGTTAAAGTACACCTTTGTTTACGTCTGTGTGTAAACCACTCGGCAACCACTTTGTAGCAACCACAACTGTTTCTGAGGCGCTACATTGTTTGGCGGAAGAATACTGTGTTTATTAATATCAGCACACTTTATTTGCTCTGTTTTATTTTGTGAAACCTTACTACGTATATGGAATAACCGTTTTATAAAAGCAATAAACGCCGTGAAGCCATGGTTTACAGTGAATTTATAACAGCTTCACGTCGTTCCTAACAACGCCACTTAGCTGTTATAAATTCACTGTAAACCACGGCTTCATGGGGCTTATTTCTTTATTATGAACTATTCTGGTTCATCCGATTATGCTTTCAGCTAGCAATGAGTGTAGTACTCGTTTGACCACGTCCAAACCCATTTCACAGATTCCCCCCCACCACAAAAAACATCTATAGATTACAAGACCACCTGCAACATTTTGTCATTAATTTGAGATTAAGCTAAATTGAGCCCCATTAAAGCAGAGTGTGTGTTTCTCTGTGGATCGGAACATCATTGCATGCTGTCGTTAGCTTGTGTGATCATGTCCTCAGGTACGCCGGAGTTCATGGCCCCAGAGATGTACGAGGAGCACTACGATGAGTCCGTGGACGTCTATGCGTTTGGCATGTGCATGCTGGAGATGGCCACGTCTGAATACCCATATTCAGAGTGCCAGAACGCCGCTCAGATCTATCGCAAGGTCACCAGCGTAAGTCACACCGCACTTAAACATATGTTCTCATGTTCTTACTGCAGTGGTCATTTCAGGAAGAATGCTGTGATTGTGTGACTGATTTAGTCCTTGAGATCTGTTTATGAAGATCTGCCTCAGCGTGTTCCTGCATGTTCATAGAGCACAAACAAGGAAATATAAAGCATTAAAAGTCAACATATTATTCCCCTGAATTGGAGTCTCTCCACAAACATGACTATTTTCATGGAAAACTCTATTCTGAAAACCTCTGTTGTGGATGAGCAACTGCATTAATACCAGTTTGTAGCATTATGTTGTAACATTTTTGGAATTGATCCTTTGCAGAAGACCTGCCCCCCTTAGTTACTGTTGCTACGTCCACTCTCACGCAGTGAAAAATACATTGCGGAGCAAAGAGGACACTGAGAACATGCCAACAGACGAGACAGAGCAGGTTACTTTAGGTATGAAACGTTACTTTAGGTCTCAGCTTTCAGATTTTGTAAGGAATTCAAACAATAAATAGTGTTTTGTGGCTATTTAATGTGTAGTGACAGATCGCTGTAGCGCCTCAGTTCAAGCGGCATGAGAACTGATCATCTCTTCCTCTTAGTATCTAAAATAATTATATAATGATAAAAAAAAACTAAAATAATAAAATAAAAGAATTAAATTGTAGCATTCCAAAAGTTTGGGAGCGAAATGAATTCTTGTGTGTGAAATCAATATCTTTAGCTCCTTTCTGTTCTTTTTTTTATTTAAAGCTTGGTTTGTCTTATTTTAATGCATGTAGTCTTGGTTCCCTGCGGTTGAGAATCATTGATCTGGACTCTTCAGAGAGTCAGTCCTTATCTTATATTCATATGTTCTGTGTGTGATTTATCTTAAACTATTAAAAGTGTTGGGTTAATAGTTTTAGAGCCAGGTCTAATGAATTAATGTGTGTGTTGTGTGTTGTGTAGAGGGGGCTGATGGGTATTGATTTCAGTGGCTAACTCGATCAGTGATTCAGCTGTCCTGCGTCGTCTCTGTTTCTCTGGGAGTGTGTGTTTGATGGTCAGGGCTTCTCCAGCTGTCTGTGGGGTTTCAGCGCTGCGCTCACACTGCTGACTTCAGCACATCATGCATATGAATATGCTTCATGGAATTCAGATGAACATCACCTTGACTTGTTTCGTCTTTTTTTGAGTGAGAAAAAGAGCAAGTAGTATCAATGATTTCTTTCAGTGCTGCTGCTGCACAGAAGGCCAAGAAAGGAAAGATGGAGAAAGTCACCGCTTTTATTGTGTTTGTTGGGTTGTTCTCTTTCTCAAGAACACATCCAGGTTATATTTCATCCCAAATTCAGAATATTTAGATCTCCTGTTTTGCTTTTGACATTGATTATTAAAGAGATGGTTCAACCCAAAACAAAAATTCAGTCATTTACTAGTTTCTGTTTTTCTGCAGAGCACAAAATAATATTTTCCACACAGTCATGGTTCATAACCCCCCCCCCCCCCCCCCCCCCCACAAAACAAACACACC
>NW_015506179.1:589767-590554 GCF_001515645.1 Sinocyclocheilus grahami | reverse complement strand
CCCACTCCAAAAAAAAAAACCACGCCAGTAAAAATTTGTGCATTATATTTTGAAGTTATGTGATACTTTGTGTGACAATCAGACTGAAATTTTATTTATCCCCTGAAAATCACTAAACTAACATTGAGTCAGTAAACTGGAAAACTGGTGCAAAAATCGGACTCAACAATCAGAGTTCAGCTCACTGGAGGGAAAGATTACCAGTGAACAACAACGTCAGTTTTTGGTCTGTTCCTCACAAACAGATACGAATGACTTAAATGTGCTGTTCCTCTTCAGTTATTGAATCTCTCTCTCTCTCTCTCTCTCTCTCTCTCTCTCTCTCTCAGGGGGTGAAGCCTGCCAGTTATAATAAGGTGATGGATCCTGAGGTGAAAGAGATCATTGGCGAGTGTATTTGTCAGAATAAGGAGGAGCGGTGAGTACAGACAGCTGCTGAATGTCCATGAGCCCAGAACAGTTCAGACAGAGACAGACCCAATCTGGACCGTGAAGCCTTTTGACATCATGAAATAAATACATAAATGCCAAACGCTGTTTTCTAATAAAATCTAATGTATATCAAGCACATCGAGGTCAGCTCAGCAGAGCCATTTGGGTCCTAGGCGCCTTAAAAAATCTTAAAGGGGTCATATGATGCTGCTAAAAAGAACATTATGTTGTGCATTTGGTGTAATGAAATGTGTTTATTCGGTTTAAGGTTACAAAAACACATGATGTACAGTGAGCAGAGGCCGGGGGCTAGCGTGAGGAACGGCGGGAGGGGTAGAGGGAGCAGAGGGGGGGT
>NW_015506179.1:578830-589641 GCF_001515645.1 Sinocyclocheilus grahami | reverse complement strand
GTCCATGGTGAAAGCCGATCCGGCGATCCACAGCGCAAAGTTGTAGTATTTCCTCAGCGACCAGCACGGATCAGCTCCAGGCATGACGAAGCAGATATCGTCCTCTTTTGGAAGACCAAACAAAGTAGTTTCGCTTTCACAATGAAGCACACAGTCTTTACGACATGGCGGTGGCGGCGGCAACAATACTACAGCGAGAATAAAGTTTTTTTTATTTGGGCGGCGTTATGCAAATCTTCCCACATAGTGAGGTAGACATGAGGGCCGTGTTAGAACGAGCCGTTTTAGGTAGGTGTGGCTGACTCTTAACTTTTATAAAGAATATCTCTTGGGATTTGAGACTTTAGTCTTTGCAACTTTACAGATCTTCTTTATTCACCAAGAGCTTGTAACTCTCCAAAGAGAAAGGAACAATTGAAATCGCATCATATGACCCCTTTAAATGGTACAAGAAAGTCTTGATTGTGATTTCAGGAGGTCTTAAATTTGGGGAGGATAGACGAGAATTGCGATACGTCTGAATGTGACGATTAAACTTCAAAAAGCTGTGATTTCATTGAATAAACATGAACTCTGCTGTTACCGGGGAAACCACTGTATTTCTGCTGTTCTGACAGCACCTCCTGCTGGCAGAGAATGAATGTGCATTTTCAATAATTTTTGTTCAGACCAATGTGAAAATCAACCCATGTTTTTAGATTAGCCTCTAACACACACACTGGCGAGTAAAATCTAAGAATTTATTAGCCGATGGCTAACGGTAGACATTATTTAGTCGCCCAGAGTAAGATTTACTCGCATAGTAGAGGGTTGTCAATTTTATTTTATTTGTGCAGGTCTTTAAAAAAGTCTTACATTTGAGTTTAAGTATCCTGCAGATACCCTGGTCTAGTAAAAACCATCAGTTCATGTTTTTATTCTCATATTTTACACTCACCAGTCTCAGATTGACTAACAGTGAAGTAAATATTTCAGCAGGCTACGCTTTAGTGTCCCATTACTATACTAGCATAAAATGTCTTTATGACTTTAAAATGAATAATGCATTCAAATAATAGAAAAAGTATTCGTTGGATGCAGTCACTCCTTGTTCTTGCTGGATAACAAGTGATCCAGCAGACAGCATGATATTTCAGATAAACAACTAAAACTACAACGCAATGGTGAGTGTATGAAGTGATGGAGACAAAGTCACAATTGTGTAAAAAGTGACGGGAACTTTTGTCCCACCTATCCCAACATGTAAATGAGCTTATGCTACTAAAACCAGTGTCAACTGTACTAAGGAACATTTCAAGGTTTACTTTTTGTTTTAATGAAATGTTTTCAGAGGAATTGTAATTAAATCATGCAAGGCATGTGTGCTATTCTGTGTTAACTATGAAGGAAACAGAATAACTTTTCAAGCAGTTCAGACAAATTTCCAGGTTAATCCACCGCCCACGTTCGGTTTTATCTGAATACAGACACAAATAATTTTGCCATCGCAGGTTGATCATTATAGTGTTGAATGCATTCATTAAACACAGCTGTTCAACCCTGTTACCAAACATACTGTACGAATATTAAACACTTTATAATTTATTTTATGGGATAAAAAGTTTATCTGTAAATACAAACCAAGTTTTATTCCCAAAGCAGCTAATCCCTGCTGGGTGACCACTTAACTTCTGAACCTGCAGCTCTATTATCAATGCCGCTTAGTTGTAATTCTATGCATTTTTATTTAAAATAGAAAATAAATCACACAAGTGTTTGAAAGGGCTTAAACTGTAATCACACACGTCCCAAATGCTGTCAATAGGGCTCCAAAGTGCAAGCAGAAACTAAATCACTCATAATATACAGTAGTTTGAGTTTCTGAGGTTGTTGATCAGCATTTCCTGAAGGTTACGCGCCTTTGACCTTTTGCTGGAGAAGAAAGAAAATGATTTTAATTGTACGGTGTGCCCTCTTGCGTCCAGTAACCGCTCCGCTGACACTCTTCCCACAGTTACTCCATCAAGGACCTGCTGAATCACGCGTTCTTCGCAGAGGACACCGGCGTGAGGGTGGAGCTGGCGGAGGAGGACGACGGCTTGAAGACGTGCATCGCGCTGAAGCTGTGGGTGGAGGATCCCCGCAAGCTGAAGGGCAAGTACAGGGACGGAGGAGCCATCGAGTTCAGCTTCGACCTGGAGAAGGAGGTCCCTGAAGCCGTGGCGCAGGAGATGGTGCGTGTTTGAGCGATTTGACCACCGTAATGAGATCAAAGAGAAATGATTGCATTTGTCATTGAATCCAGCTTCCTAACAGAACTGTTCAGTTTCAAAATAACGTAATGTAAATGTAAATGTAGTAAACAAGATTTAACTGTGGTATGTGAACACCACAAACACAAGCGGTGTGTTTCATGGCCCATGAAATCTGATGTTGTCTTCCTGTTTCACTGGTATCTTATCTATCCACACTGATCTAGAGATATTTCCAGTCTGTATTGTGAAACACAGGATTTAATGGAATAATGTCCTGGCCAGCAGTGAATTATTCTGTTAGAGCGGTGGGTGATATGTTCATGAATTAACTCCTTTCTATCCTCTTGTAACCTCTGCTCGTTAGGCCATTTTCCCTTTCAGGTTTTATTTGGCCACTTGAGTCCTGTGTTTGGTCACACTTGTTGAGACTTCATGAAAACCACCCTCGCTTTCTCAGGAACTCTGGATCACCTGCTGTAGTTCTTACCAAAACCGGTTTGGAGATTTTAATACAGGACACACTTATGTTGAGCAGTCAAAGCCACTTGAGCGCATTATATATGCTCAAACATGCGCTTAAGGACAGTATGTGACCTCCTGGACCCGTTTGGATTGAAAAATCTTGTTGCTGTAATCACACATTATGTAATCGGAGCATTTTAATGTTTGCTAAAGAGAAAATGAGTCGGCAGCTGCTATTTATACGGATCGCTGCAAACATAACAAAGGTTTTCTTGTTTCACCCTGTCAGCCATTTGTTCACTAGACAGGTATTGATCTTTCCGTTTTGCCGTTCTACACAAAAACCTTCATGGATGAATCTCACAAAAGCGCAAAATTAATGTTAGGGTAATTAATGTCCTTTTTTTTTTTTTTTTTTTTTTGACAGTTTTCCTCTGTAATGTGAGAAGATCTGCAAAGTATTGTGCATCCATAGTTTTTAAATCCTTTTTTGATTATGTATTAAAATGAAATAATACAATGTAGTGCAATGAGAATTGCCAGAATCAAATATTTTATATTTAATATAATATGTTTAAATGTGACCCTGGAGCACAAAAGCAGTGTTAAGTCGCTGGGGTATATTTGTAGCAATAGCCAAAAATACATTGTATGGGTCAAAATTATAAATTTTTCTTTTATGTCAAAAATCATTAGGATAGTTAGTAAATAAAGATCATGTTCCATGAAGATATTTAGTAAATATCTTACCATAAATATATCAAAACTTAATTTTTGGTTAGTAATATGCATTGCTAAGAACTTCATTTGGACAACTTTAAAGATGATTTTCTCAATATTTAGATTTTTTTGCACCCTCAGATTCCAGATTTTCAAATAGTTGTATCTCGGCCAAATATTGTCCTTTCCTAACAAACCATACATCAATGGAAAGCTTATTTATTCAGCTGTCAGATGATTTATACAATCTCAATTTAAATGTGACCCTGGAGCACAAAAGCAGTGTTAAGTCGCTGGGGTATATTTGTAGCAATAGCCAAAAATACATTGTATGGGTCAAAATTATAAATTTTTCTTTTATGTCAAAAATCATTAGGATAGTTAGTAAATAAAGATCATGTTCCATGAAGATATTTAGTAAATATCTTACCATAAATATATCAAAACTTAATGTTTGATTAGTAATATGCATTGCTAAGAACTTCATTTGGACAACTTTAAAGATGATTTTCTCAATATTTAGATTTTTTTGCACCCTCAGATTCCAGATTTTCAAATAGTTGTATCTCGGCCAAATATTGTCCTTTCCTAACAAACCATACATCAATGGAAAGCTTATTTATTCAGCTGTCAGATGATTTATACAATCTCAATTTTGAAATTGACTGGTTTTGTGGTCCAGGGTCACATATTTCAGCTTATTTTTATTTACAGTTTTTATAAAAAAGCAACCATGATTTCATTCTTCTATTTTTTAAACAATTGTTCTTGTCGTTAGTCATATTTGGTGGATTTTTCTTCTGTATTAGTGCAGTGTGTCTAGTTTAATCTTTCCTCCAAAGACAGTTTTCCTTTAATTCTGTGATCTGCGTTCTTCTGTTCCTTAAATAGAGCTCTCGCTTCTGCTCTAAAAGTGCGTGTTCACACCAGCCCCCTCTCATCCTTCCATCAGGTGGAGTCTGGTTTCTTCCATGAGAGCGATGCAAAGATAGTGGGCAAGTCTCTCCGTGACCGAGTGGCTCTGATCAAGTGGCGCAGGGAGAGGACGGTGCCGAGGGCCTCCCAGGCCGTGCCAGGCGAGACGGGGCCCGTCCTCTGTGAACCGCCCAGTCTGCTGGAGCCTGAAGAGCCGGAGGTGGATCAACATGTCCTCGTGTGTCCGCTCGGTGCCAGGACCACCTCCACCACATGTAAGCCTGCGTGTTTGTGAAGGTTTGGGGTTAAATACAGCTTCAGCTCTATGGAGAGAGTCTTCCACGTCATGCTGTTTACCGAAGAAAACAACACGCATTAAGCACTTAATAATATACTGAATCTTTGTTAACACCCAA
The DNA here is from genome assembly GCF_001515645.1 of Sinocyclocheilus grahami. Lineage (NCBI taxonomy): Eukaryota > Metazoa > Chordata > Actinopteri > Cypriniformes > Cyprinidae > Sinocyclocheilus > Sinocyclocheilus grahami. The sequence goes on along the minus strand of NW_015506179.1, from coordinate 584,894 downwards.
ATAATCACAGAAGTACACTAATGCATTTGGTCAAATATGAACCATTATTAATAACTGAGCAGCAAATCAGTATATTATACTGATTTCTGAAGATCATGTGACACTGAAGACTGGATTAATGATGCTGAAAATACAGCTGCGCATCACAGGAATAAATTACAGTTTAACAGATATTCACATAGAATGCTCTAAATACTAAAAAAAACTATTCAAATATCAGACTGTTGTTAAAATATGAACATGAGTCACAGACTCCCTTACAAACATAGTTTGTGTAACAATCTCCAGTCATTTTACTCATTTTGTTACCATGTAAACTAAGGGACGAGTGATTCTGTCGTGTGTTTGGTGCAGAATATTCCTAGTATGTGTTTGTCTTCTCTCTGTGTCTCTCTAGCTGACAGTGGCATCGGCTCAACCGTGTACTCGGACTCCTACAGCAGTGGTCTGCACAGTGTCATACACCAGTCATTACAGGAATCTGTCTCCACAGCAAACCAGCAGGTCCGTATCACTCCCCATCACTGTTGCTGATGCACGTCAGAAAGCATAGTGATCTGTGAAGTTTGCATTGCCCTGCTAGCGTGTGAAGTGGACACATGCATGCTTGCTTGTACTTGCATAGCTTTTAAATATAGACCATAATTTTATCATACTGACACAATGTTTGCAGCTCTGTAACTGGACCGTGTTTTCACCTTGTCATCAACCACTTAATTTTTGCCTGGTGGTTTCATTATTTACCTTATGTAGCATGCATGAAGACGGTCTGTGTTTCATTAGTCTGTTTTGTTAGTGGTGTTGGCTAATGCAGGCGTCACTATCACTGGTGCTCACACTCATCTGTGCTCCAGACATGATTCCTTAAAGTTATGCAGCTTGTTGAGGAGAGATGTGCTGTTGTTACTTTTATAAGCTATCAGATGTAACATTTTCATCTGGATGATGATAAAATTACAAAAATAAATAAATAAATAATAAAATAAATAAATCTATGTCTACAGAGCAGAATATCATAGAGATTATTTTAAACAACTGTCATTTTAAAAGTGGGATATCTACACCTGGAAAAAGCTATTGCAATTAAAATCCTAAACACTATATTTTTGTAATGAATATAGTGTATTGTACACACAAAAACATTTGAGCCTATTCAAACATCATTCAATTTTCCTCTAAAAATGTACAAATCTAGTTTGTTGTGTCCTTTATTTGTTGTGTGTTTTTAGCTCTGTGCTTCAGGTCCTTGTTTGCCATTCCATGATAATAGTTCAGAGAAGTGGCTTTTCTTCCAGGGTGCACGTCATGAAGGCACTTCTGTAAATGAGTTAATCAGAAGTCACGAGCGTCTCTGTTTCCTGCTCCGACCCACGAGTACTTCCTCCTTTCAAATACCACGAGACCAATCAGAGATGACAGAAGATGCATTCGGAAGTTCTTGCAATGGAAATTTGCTGCGCGCTCCTTGGCCTGTTACGACTCGTCGCTATAGCGACACATCAGTGGGGCCATCCTCTGAGACAAAAGGGGAGGAATCTGTCTCCATGGCAAGGCAGGGGCGTCGGCTTTCGTTAAGCCCCACCTCTCAGCAGCCACCGCCCCCGTGTCAGACCTACCTGTCGTTATTCCTGCTTGGGACATGTGCAGATAGAAGACATTCGCCCTATTCTTCATTTATGCTTCCGCACATCCCTGATGTCCGCAGGGGCTCCTTCAGTGAGACCTCTGACCTCTCCCAGCTTAACAAATCTCTGGAGAGCATCACAGGCCACAAACATCAGCCTGCTCCTGCCTTTCTGAGAGCCCCGCCGATGATGTCCGAAAGAGTCAGCCACAGCAATGACCTGACATCCCGTCGCAGAGCGAGCTTTTGTGCCGGCGAGCGCTCTGTGACTGACGCGGTAGGTCGCTCCGCCGGAGGACACGGTGTCACCCTGCTGCTTGTAGAGGAAATGCTCTGGATTCCTCCAGCCTTTGCAGTGGTTCTGCTGTCGCTCCCAGGTGCCTGTAGGACTCTTCTCCTCTATGCTTCCTCTCAGTGGCTGTAACCGTACTTACCTGTCTCTACTGCTATTCTCTAACAGAGGAGATCCCAACAATCCATTTTCCTCCCCGAAAACCTAACCTACGCTTACGATATGTCTGATGTCATGATGCTAAACTTCTTTATTAATCGTTTCAAGCTTTCATTTGACCTGGTTGTGTGTGGTCTGCATGGCTCTGTGTTACTCACTGTAGTAGCTGTCGGCGTGTGCTGTTTTATTCGTACACAACAATCCAACATACTAGACTTTGGGCCAGATTTACCAACAGCTTGCGGCAACACAAACTTTAGGCTTTAAAAAATTTCTGTCAGGAATTACTAAAGACATGCGGTAAAAAATAAGTGATGAAAAGGTATGGACAAAGTTATTTTTGCATATGCATTTGTAGGAGTTTCCCTTTCAGATGCAAAGGGAGGAGAGTATTCATGGCGATTTAGTAAGGTTTCTGCTAGTCAGTTTACAGGTGTTTGCACCATTATTTAACGCCCCCAAAAAAGCATGTCTTAACCCATTGTGTGCCTGTGTTGTTAGTAGATTACCTGCAGCTGATTATCATCGGCTCTATTTGTTTGCGACCTTATGCTAATTTGCACTGCTCTTGGTAGATTGCGTTGGTCATTATGAAGATGAACTGTGTTCTTTAATTTGTGCATTGTCTGAAGATCAACCGCAGAACTTTCCACTCCCATCAGTGCTTTTATGGGATTGTGGTCTAAAGCAAATTTGCCCTGTTTAGTAAATCTGGCCTATAGTTTGTGTAATGGAACGGAAGTGTATGTGGGTTCTCATTAGTTTGTTTCCTCTTCTGCAGTATTCTGTTCTGAGAGTCCAAAGCCAGGCTGCACCGGCTGCAGCTCAACACATGCAGATGTACCCTCCTGTCTCCTCAGAGTCCCCCGCGCAGGCCACCGGACAGATTCTGTCCACTCCCCAGCCGCTGGCACTTCTGCAGGGCGTCTCAACTGCACCACAAACCGTGAATCCACAGCAGCTTGCATCTACAAGTCAGACTGCAGAGTTGAACACGCATCCGAGTGCCACGCATAGTGCCACGCATTCGAGTTACCATCCTGCCGCAGCAGAGCTAGCCATTGCACACACATTTCCACCCATGCAGCACACTGAACTCAGTCTCCCATCTAAAACAGAAGCAGTGCTGCCTGCAGATCAGAGTTTTCAGAGCGGAGCATCTGCACAGCCTCAACAAACACCTGTGTTACAACATTTGCAGCAACCAACTGCGAATGCCACAACAGATGGGCAACACCGCAACTTCTCAAACGTGCAGCAAACTGCTCCTGTGCAGCTGAGCCAGACCAGCCCTGCACCACCTGTCCCACAGGTATGCTTGTTTGTCATTTATTGTTTTTATCTTTTATGTGAACCCTGCATGCAATTCCCAGCTGTTTGAAAACCTGCGCTCAATACCACCTTCAGATGTGAAACCTATCATCATATCTTATATCTTGAGCAAGTAGTAAACTGAACGGGATAAATGTATAAAAATCAAATTACTATACACAAAAGCAGTTTCAATGTTGGAGAAATTTTTTTTTTACTATTCTGTAATTGTAAGACCAGATCATTTGTACCCAAAGGCCACTCCAGACATACGTTTCTAATATCTGACAGTTCACAGTCTCTGAAGCCTATTTTATTGGCTTTAGGTATGATTCAGTTTAGGATATTGTGACGTGTACATTCCCGGAAGAAAACGTCTCCAGGTTACGTATGTAACCATGGTTCCCCGAAGGGAACGAGACGCTGCGTCGAAACGCTACGGCAACGCCTCCAGCGTGACCACGCTCTGAATCACATGTGTAATCAGTCCAATGGATGGGCGAGACGTCACGGGTGGGGTGACATAGCGACCAGGAAGCTTAAAAGCATGTGCAGTGAAACCGGCGTCAGCTTCTAGGAGTGACACAAGCGCTGGCAGGGATGCCAGAAGTATGGCCCTGAGACACAGCATCTCGTTCCCTTCGGGGAACCATGGTTACATACGTAACCTGGAGACGTTCCCCTTCAGGAACTCGAGCTGCGTCGAAACGCTACGGGAACGAGAATGCCCACGCCGCCAAACTTGCAAATCCCTGCCTAGTGTGGAACAACTGATGCGAGAGAAAAGAGAGCCAGGAATGGCTAAAGTAGGTGGGGCCCGCCGTCCCGAAGGCCAACTTCTGGAGGAGTGAGCCTTGAACCCTGAAGGAGAGGGGAGATCAGAGGGCTCAAGGCTATGGAATAGCATCCTGATCCACCACTTAGCATAAGCTTCTCTGGCCGGAGGCCTTGGCCTCAGCGCACCGCAGAGGAAACGTGTAAGAAGAGGGTGTCTTCCCACTGAATGGCCACCGAGAGGGGCGGGGTAGGCCGCAATGGCCGCCACGAAGACCTCTAGGGTGGAGTGGGTCAACTCTGTGCATAAACAGGCCTGCAGGAACTCCAGAACTGCACCAAACGGGCAGTTAGCTGGGTCGAGCTGGCGGTCTCCGCACCAAGAAATACAGTTTCCTCATAGAGGGAACTCTGGAAGGAGGATGGTCTCAACAACCTCGGTTGAGAGACCAGAAGCTATGAGTTGTGCCTCCTCAGAGGCCACACCCACAGCTTCCACAGCTCCGGGCGGGGGCACACCCTCCGCCTGTGTGAGGACATCTCTCCTGACGGGACTCTCCCATGGAGCGCCGTTGAGGAGAGGAATCAGGTCCGAGAATCATACTCGGCCCGGCCAGAACGGGGCTACTGGCAGTCGATTGACCTCGTTCCAGCGCACTCTCTCCAGAACTCCCGGGAGCAGAACAATTGGGGGAAAGGTGTAAAGACGAAGCCTCGGCCACGTCTGTACCATGGCATTCAGCCCCAGTGGAGCTGGATGAGTCAGAGAGAGAACCAACAAGTCCACCTGAGCCTGGCCAAAGACTCTCCAAGTCTGCTTCACCCCTCGGGGTAAGGTTTCTAATCCCCGGGCCCCGGCCCCTGCCTCGACAGGATGTCTGCCCCCACATATATAAAAGACCACTGCTGTGTTGTCGGTGTGCACCAGCACATAGCGATCTCTTAGGCCTGGGAGGAAGTGTTCCACTCATGAAACCGGTGAAAGATGCATCTGTCGCTAGCATATGCGGCGACCAGGAGCTCCCAGCACCAGGCCCTGACATCCTGACATAGGTTTCCTTCACATGTCTATAAGAACCAAGGTTTCCTTCACATGTCTAAGGCACGTAAGCCACCACTGTAGGGGTCTCATGTACAGCAGGTCAAAAAGTAACCACATTGGACGCGGCTGCCATCAGACCCAGCAGTCTGGAACTGCTTGACAGTGAGTGACCGGCCTTCTCTCACTCTCGCGATCGACTCAATCCGAGCAAGAGACATACGTGCCTACATCGTGGTTGAATCCCACACCACACCACCAGATAAGTGGTTCTCTGTACTGGAGAAAGCACACTTCTCTTGGCATTAAGTCTTAACCCCAGCTCTTTCGTGTGAGCGAGAACGACATCTCGATGTCGAACTGTCATCCTCTCTGATTGAGCTAATATCAACCAATCGTCGATGTGGTTGAGTCGTGAAGAGACGTTCCCCTTCAGGAACTCGAGCTGCGTCGAAACGCTACGGGAACGAGAATGCCCACGCCGCCAAACTTGCAAATCCCTGCCTAGTGTGGAACAACTGATGCGAGAGAAAAGAGAGCCAGGAATGGCTAAAGTAGGTGGGGCCCGCCGTCCCGAAGGCCAACTTCTGGAGGAGTGAGCCTTGAACCCTGAAGGAGAGGGGAGATCAGAGGGCTCAAGGCTATGGAATAGCATCCTGATCCACCACTTAGCATAAGCTTCTCTGGCCGGAGGCCTTGGCCTCAGCGCACCGCAGAGGAAACGTGTAAGAAGAGGGGGTCTTCCCACTGAATGGCCACCGAGAGGGGCGGGGGAGGGCGCAATGGCCGCCACGAAGCCCTCTAGGGTGGAGTGGGTCAACCCTGCAGATAAACAGGCCTGCAGGAACTCCAGAACTGTACCAAA
>NW_015506179.1:578202-578750 GCF_001515645.1 Sinocyclocheilus grahami | reverse complement strand
ATGGTCTCAACAACCTCGGTTGAGAGACCAGAAGCTATGAGTTGTGCCTCCTCAGAGGCCACACCCACAGCTTCCACAGCTCCGGGCGGGGGCACACCCTCCGCCTGTGTGAGGACATCTCTCCTGACGGGACTCTCCCATGGAGCGCCGTTGAGGAGAGGAATCAGGTCCGAGAATCATACTCGGCCCGGCCAGAACGGGGCTACTGGCAGTCGATTGACCTCGTTCCAGCGCACTCTCTCCAGAACTCCCGGGAGCAGAACAATTGGGGGAAAGGTGTAAAGAGGAAGCCTCGGCCACGTCTAGACCATGGCATTCAGCCCCAGTGGAGCTGGATGAGTCAGAGAGAGAACCAACAAGTCCACCTGAGCCTGGCCAAAGACTCTCCAAGTCTGCTTCACCCCTCGGGGTAAGGTTTCTAATCCCCGGGCCCCGGCCCCTGCCTCGACAGGATGTCTGCCCCCACATATATAAAAGACCACTGCTGTGTTGTCGGTGTGCACCAACACATAGCGATCTCTTAGGCCTGGGAGGAAGTGTTTCAAAGC
>NW_015506179.1:560763-577047 GCF_001515645.1 Sinocyclocheilus grahami | reverse complement strand
GTCGCTAGCATATGCGGCGACCAGGAGCTCCCAGCACCAGGCCCTGACATAAGAACCAACGTTTCCTTCACATGTCTAAGGCACGTAAGCACCGCCGCGTGACCTTGAGCATGCGTAGCGGGTTTTCCCTCGGGGAGAACCCCTTGGTCTTAAGCCACCACTGTAGGGGTCTCATGTACAGCAGGCCAAAAGTAACCACGTTGGACGCGGCTGCCATCAGACCCAGCAGTCTGAAACTGCTTGACAGTGAGTGACCGGCCTTCTCTCACTCTCGCGACGAGGATCGACTCGATCCGAGCAGGAGACATACGTGCCTACATCGTGGTCGAATCCCACACCACGCCCAGATAAGTGGTTCTCTGTACTGGAGAAAGCACACTTTTCTTGGCGTTAAGTCTTAATCCCAGCTCTTTCGTGTGAGCGAAAACGATATCTCGATGTCGATCCGCCATGTGTTCTGATTGAGCTAATATCAACCAATCGTCGATGTGGTTGAGTCGTGAAAGTGTGGGGCGAGAGTGCAAAGCCAAAGGAAGAACCGGTATTGGTAGGCTTTTGCCCCCAAAAGCAAACCTCAGGAATTTCCTATGATGAGGAAGGATGCTCTTCATCCTTCCTCGGAACGGTGAAGTACCGGCTGTAGGACCCGAACTCTGCTGCGCGAGGAGGGACCACCTCGATGGCCTCCATCCTCAGAGAGTGTCTGCTTCTGTTCCATTACCAGAGCCTGCTCGGGGCCCACCAGGTTGGGAAAGGCCCCGTTGAATTGAGGCGGAGGAGAACCGAACTGGATTCTGTGGCCTCTCCCTACAGTGTGCAGGACCCACTGAGACACGTTTGACAGTAGTTTTCATGCTGCCAAATAGTCTACTAAGGGAATCAGTCTCTCGAGATTGACCTCTCGTGTAACCAGAGCGGCTAGTTCGGTGCCCTGAAGCGGCAGACCGGCAGGGAACGACCGTACTAGCTGCTCTAGAGACCTCCGTGGCGGTCGCGAGCCTCTTAGCACCGCTACGTTTCTGGGCGGTAACTGAGAGAGCGCTTGCCGGAGACCGCTGTGCCCTGGAACACCGGCAGGGTTGGCAGACCGATCTCCTGAGGGCACTGAGGAGAGACGGGCACCGTGTAATGCGGTGTACACCGCTCTTCCCCAGAGGGAGCTGACCCTCAAAAAGTCCTAGGCCTTAGGCGTCTGAAGAACCGCTTTCCGCTAGAAGCCTTCGGCCTGGGTCTAGACTCTGCAGAGTATGAGAAGTGAGGCCCCCAGAATGAGGGGCTGGAGCACGGTAGGTTGGGACTCCTCCCGCCCAGCAGCCCCTGCTGACCGCCTCAACCTCCTCAAAGGAAGAGAGGTAAACTCGTGCTCTCACTCGAGAAAGTTTATTTATTTATTTTTTATCCCAAGTGCCCCTGTATATCTAACTTCTTATAGTCAGATAAATACTTCATTTTATTCCTCACAATTAAATGCTGTCAAACAACCAGAGGAGTAAATACGGTCTGGTGAGTAAGATTCTCATCAAAAACCGAATGATGTAATACAAGCGTTGCCTCGGCAGTGCGCGAGCCGCTCAGTCACACAAACAACGTCAATCTCCTCAGAGAAAGATGGCCGCATCAGCAAGCTCTGACTCAGAGGGGGAAGAACCGCAGCGCGGGCTTCCAAGCCTCGTGAACGAGCTCTAGATTTAGGGAACACGGGTGGAGATAGGACAAGCCATCTCCAACCCATCCACCAGATCATGTGCGATCCCCGCGATCTCAGTCGCCGCCGTGCCTCAGCAGCAGCGGGACCGCAATCGCAAGATCACAGGCACGGTCACACTCCTCGGAGCGTGCCCGGCAAGAGCGGAGCACTTAACAAAGAGCACGGGGGCGCCCGCCCCCGCATCCCGGGGGGGGGGGGGGAGTACCGCAGCGCGGGCTTCCAAAACCCCAAGAGCGGGCGCCGAATCTGGTGGTTAAGGAAGTAGATAGGGACGCGCCCGTCTGCATTTTTGTCTCCTCCTCCAGTTTCCTTCTATTAACACAGCTCAGTCATTTGGGACCCCTCTTCCTAGATGTGACTCATTCCCCGCCTGCTTTCCCTCTGTGCAGTCGTCCCGCATTCCCACACACCCCGACATCTCACCAGTGTCATGTTCACAGACAGAGAGCTCTGCACTAACCCAGTACTCCCACCTGTCCTCCACCTCCCCTATACCCACACAATGTCCCGCTCCAGTGTTCGCGCCTCCAGTTCCCACAGTTCACCAGTACCAGCAGGCCTACTCTGTTGCTCAGCAGCCCACTGTAAACTCCATAGCCACTCTCTCCCAACATTCCCACAGTCAGACCACACCCACTGTGCACCAAAGCCCCCACCCCTCTCCAAACCCCGCCTCAATGTGTGTCGGAGTCCCTCCCACTAAACAAGCTCCGCCCACCCGTGTAGGGTATGTCAGTGCCTTAAAGGGATAGTTCACACAAAAATTTAAATTCTGTAATCATTTACTCGCCTGCATGTCATTCCAAACGATGTGACATTGTTTGTCTTTCTTTTCGAATACATTCATGAAACGTACTCCTACTGGCACACTGCATTGAGTCTACTGAACATAATATGCATTGAATGGTTACCGAATTTTTGAATCACAACAGTTTTCAGAGGAAATATTTACCCGCGTACTAATTCAGTTTATAAAACGGAGAGTTCCGGTGCTTGATTCTGATTGGCTGAGCCGCGTTCGAAGCTGTTGTAAATTACTCTACAAACATACACATTTGTTTACATTTGTGTGTTGCTCGGCAACCACTTTGTTGGAACCAGAACTGTTTCTGAGGAGCTACATTGTTTGGTGGAAGAATACTGTCTTTATTAATATCATTACACTTTATTTGATCCGTTTTATTTTGTGAAACCTTACTACGTATATGGAATAACCGTTTTATAAAAGCAATAAGCCCCGTGAAGCTGTGGTTTACAGTGAATTTATAATGGCTAAAGGGGTTTTAGCTAACAACGCCCCTTAGCTGTTATAAATTCATTGTAAACCACGGCTTCTTGGGGCTTATTGCTTTAATTAACATTCAAATTCAAATATTGTGAGTGTTTAAGTCATACTGTCCCATTTTTTGACTACAGATGTGAAATTTCATTGAAATAGTTTGAACTTGACCTATTCACGTATTTTGAAAAATCGTTAATTTTTCAGGGAACCCAGCACCAAACTGTACATGTGGACCAGAACTCTTCAGGTAGCTCCGATCACGCCCGTGTCTCTCAGATGATGACACACTTGACTCCAGCTCCTGCCCAGAGCTTCAGCTTCCCGTCCCACAGCAGCCATAATGTGCCTCAGCCTGCTACAGTACCGCAGCTCTCGCCCTTCAGACCCTTCCTCGACACATTCGGCTCTGCTGTGACCGTGGACCAAAACCAGCCTCATCAGCACTCCAGCCAAGCCTCTTTACCCCCCGTCCTGCATGCTGGAGCCGGTGCCAGCCACCTGGGCAGCGGCAGTGCTACTCCAGTGCAGCAGCACAGCACCAGCGGCTGTGGAGGATCCTCCACTGAAATATTCACTGAGGTGACACTCTTCACTTCAGTATCTATACAGTGACAACATCAATAGGAATAAAGGCTCTGTATTATCGTGCTGCCTTTAGAGATATCTAATTTTGGATTAACTCAAAGGCAGCATCTCATTCTGCATCTTAGTGGAAAAGGCAATCCCATAACACAACGACAAGCTCCAAACACCATTAGTGATGTGTACAATACATGCAGCGGTCACTTCAAGGAAGTATTATTGTCGTTTACGATCATGTGATCATGAGTGTCATTTTGTAACCAGAGGATCTTTTTCTTACCTCTGATGCTCTCATGCACCCAGGATTGGCAGCAGAAATGCTTAAATCTTTTCTTATTTTCATATTGGCTTGTTTTTACCAAAGTCCACATGGACAGACAGACTGTATGTACATTGTAATAAATTTGATTTGCATCATAAATCTTTACAGCTATAAACTATTTTGATACTGCGTTATCCTAGGTAATATTCTGTTCAACATAAAGTGGCAGTGATGCATAGATTTGCGTGGGGTGCGCCAGGAGATATCATAGATTATAAATGGAATTAATTTATTGGTTTAGTCCAATTAATGGACTGTTTTACAAAATGTTTGCGTGTGCTGTGTATTTTTGTATTTATATTTAGCCTAGCAACATGCAATCTCTAGTGGCTTCATGTACCATTGCCATTGAATTCATTGCCTTCTGTGCACTTTAGGAGCATGTTCCTGATAAACAGGCAGCACCAGCTGGGTCCACTTATGACAGGTTGGATTCTCTGTTCATAGATCAGTGCCATATTCTCGTTTTCATCTTGCCTTATGCATGCAGAAGCTCAGTGATTGGGTCTTTGCTCTTTTGCAGTATAAACTCAGATGCCACAGCCGGTAAAGAGGTGAGCGATGGGAACGAGGGTTCCAGCAGGGCTCGCAGTGAATCACGAGTGCGAAAACCCAATCGCAAAACGTCCCGCACACGCCTCCGCCAAGACAAGATCAACAGACCCAAACTCACCATGATCAAAGTGAGTCTGGATCTCACGGTGAAACAGATGCAGAATGTCCAAACATGATCTTAAAGAGATAGTTCATCCAAAAATTAAAAGTACTCCGTGATTTACTCACCCTCAAGCCAGTCTAGGTGTATATGACAAAATCTCGGCCTCCATTCATTCCCATTATAAAGCTTGTAAGAGCCAGGACATTTTTTAATATTACTCTGATTGGATTCGTCTGAAAGAAGAAAGTCATACACTCCTAGGATGCCTTGAGGGTGAGTTAATCATGGGCTAATTTTCATTTTTGGGTGAACTATCACTTTAAGGTGCTAGCTGTCAAAAATAAAGTGATTTGTGAAGTTTATAATTGTTTGCGTGTTTCATGGGTTAAAGCTCAGACCTGAGTTCTGGTTTGGACATTAGAAAACCTAAAATAAATAGACACGCTTCTGATAATGTTGACAGAGTTCTTTCAGAGGTATTACGATTGTAAATAGTAAGATCGTAATTCATTCATTTATTTATTTTCTTGACGTTCCTGTTGTCATATTCTCTGTGACTGTGGCTACAGGTGTGTGACACAGGAGACAAGATGGTGGAGTGTCAGCTGGAGACTCATAACCATAAGATGGTGACGTTTAAATTTGACCTTGATGGAGATGCTCCAGAGGAGATTGCCACATATATGGTGAGATCTTCACCTCTACTTTCGCTCCCCCTCCCCATATGCCCTTCTCTTCTTCTGACAATCTCCTAGAGGTGATGTGTTTCAAACTCCTGGGCTAAAGTTTGTGGAAGCCATTTTTCTTAAGTAAACGTGGTGGGATTTGGAGTAGGAATGGGCTAAAAGTAAAGGTCGACCGATTTTCTATTTTTTTTTTTTTTCTTCTTCTCATAAAAGTGAGTTTGAGTAAATTATTGCAGGGTACAAGATAGTAATAGTAGTAGTATCCTAATTCAGAGTAATAATACATGGCTCAAAACTCAAGCACCTTCTCAAAACAGTTTTGAAGCATGCTTTTTATTTATGTTTGCTGACAGACACCAGTGTTTCCCACAGACTTGCAAATGCAAATTCATTCTCCGCCAGCAGGAGGTGCTGTTGGAGCGGGAGATATAGCGGTTTCCCCGGTAACGGCTCTAATCTAATAAGCACTGTGCTCACAAACGCTGCTTTATCAGGCATTACAGGAAAGACTACAGGAAAGACGAAATGAAAATGACATCGAAGCTTTTCTGAAGACGGTCGGTTCTTTTCAAAGATACATTCATAAAAACACCCGTGCTGCATTTTAATTTTGAAACGTGCAGTGCAGTTTATTCAACGAAGTATAAGCCTTTTGGGAAATCTATTTGTGGCGGTGACGAGCCGCCACAAATAATTCAATGTATAGGAAACACTGGACTCTGCTATAAGTCAAATGGCCAAGTGGTAACAAAAATAAAAGAGTTCACACATATTACACCGCCTGCTGCTCATAACTGCATAAGAGTGCACCGGCCACGAGCGATGACATCGTGGATGCTATTGTCAGACCTACACACACAATTCATGAGGAAAGTTAACGTGCACATTATAATCAGCCCAGACGTTTCATCTGAATTGCATGTTTCTACTTTCACATGCAAATGACTTGTTGCACTTATGAATATGATAACTTTCCGGCATCAATTCTAGTAGGGTAAAACGTAATTACGCTTTCGAAACGGTCTGTTTTGCCCTGCCATCATTAGCTGATGCTGTGTGTGAACAAGAAGCGGCTGTAGAGTGTGAGTTGCTCCATCTCACGCAGACAGAGAGAGATTCTTCGGCGTTCCATAACAACACTTAGCTGCCCGCAGATGCACCTGCCTATAAATCGGCCTAATTTGCAGCATAATCGGCCGATGCCGATTAATTTTAAAAAATGCCAAAAATCTGACCTCTAGCTAAAAGTTTTACAAATGTGTAAAACTAGAGTAATGAAATAACCAGGTATTATTGCATGTTTAATCACATAAATTAAGTACTTTTACATTTTCATTTCATTAAAAACACAAAACAAAAAAACAACATAAACAGTGAAACTTAAATGATTGACTCTAAATTCTCATTTCTTTTCTCATCTCAAATGCACAATTCTGTGGTTAGTTGCATTACGTTAATTGTATTTAGCAAACAACACATCAGAACACAACTGAGACATTTTTTGGAGCAAATCCACTGGTTCAGAACCACCGCATTAGTGCATTATTGACATGTGAAATGTTGTTCATGTTCAGTGTTCCTTATATATAACTCACTGAATCTTAATTGGGCATAGTGTATCTGCTTGAGCTGGTTTTCTTAATGAGAGAAACAGATGAGTGGGCTCAAAGTGCTTGCTCTTGTTTCTGGTCCTCCAGGTTGAGAATGAGTTTATTCTGTTGCTGGAGAGGGAGATGTTCATTGAGCAGCTGAAGGAGATCATGGATAAAGCTGAGGACATTCTGAATGAGGACGCTGAGGGTGAGAATGTGTCTGTCCAGACCTCACCGCTCCATCAGACACCCGTTGCAGCAGACTCCGGCACGAAGGTCTTACTTAATACAGACATGCTTTAGACATTTTACTATATTATTATATATTATATCTGTTTTTTTTAAATAAATAAGCGCAGAATTGAATCAGCTTTGTGTTGCCAGCAGTGATCGTGTCAAGAATGAGCCACATTTCCATGTGTGTAGTGAAATGTGGATGTTTAGGAAAGTGCTGAGTTTTTGTGCCATCTAGTGGTTAAGAGGAAAATAAAATCAAATGCACCCTACTGTGTAAATGTAAATGTGAAGTGTGTCATTTCTGTGCCACTAGCATCACCAAACAGAACTGAACTTGTCTTCTGTATTCAGGGGTCAAAACCTGAGCGCACCCAGTCTGACCAGCTAGTCTACAAACAGAATGGTAAGACCACGACATATCTCACTGTAGCTACTGTAGAATTGGCGTTTAACCCACAGTCTGCCTTGACTTGCAGTGCTTCACACCGGAAAGCGCTGGTTCATCATCTGTCCTGTGGCTGAGACGGCCGCGCCTGACAGAGAAGAGGCCGTCTCCAGTAATTCAGCACACAATGCATTTTTAGCATTAACTCATATGCACTTGCAGATGATTATCTCACACTATTACTTGTGTTTTACAGACCCAGAGAGCTCCTCTACATCTCAAATGCAGGATGTCAACACAGCCAGTGCCAAACCTCTGCAGAAGCGGCCATCATTGCTCTCTGAGGTCACTCCGTTGACCGAGGGCTCTCAAGCTGCCTGTGCGGCGGGTGTTTCTGTGGTTTCTGACATCCCGTGCTGCCCCCTTGTGCCTCCTGTTTCACTCGATGTGGTGGCTCAGAAAGCCATGGAGGGCCCTCAGCAGCCCGTCGCCCACACCAGCAGCCCCAGCTCAGAGCCGCCCGTGAGCCAGACCCAGCCCGTGGTGCTGCAGCAGCCCTTTGCCACAGCCACTCCACAGGCTTCTGTCACCAGCGGCCAATCACATCTCCAGAGCCCCACCCATCAGCCCCAGAGCCCCACCTATCAGCCTCAGAGCTCCACCCATCAGCCTCAAAACTCCACCCATCAGCCCCAGAGCTCCGCCCATCAGCCCCAGAGCCCCCCCCACCAGCCCCAGAGCTCCACCCATCAGTCTCAGAGCCCACTCACCAGCGGCCAATCACATCTCCAGAGCCCCACCCATCAGCCCCAGAGCCCCACCTATCAGCCTCAGAGCTCCACCCATCAGCCTCAAAACTCCACCCATCAGCCCCAGAGCTCCGCCCATCAGCCACAGAGCTCCACCCATCAGCCCCAGAGCTCCACCCATCAGTCTCAAAGCTCCATTCATCAACCTCAAAACTCCACCCATCAGCCCCAGAGCCCCGCCCACCAGCCCCAGAGCTCCGCCCATCAGCCCCAGAGCCCCGCCCACCAGCCCCAGAGCTCCACCCATCAGCCTCAGAGCCCAACGCATCAGCCCCAGAGCCCCACCCATCAGCCTCAGAGCCCCACCCATCAGCCCCAGAATGCCCCGCAGGTGCAGCCGGGCGAATCAGATGGGGAAGGGCCGCCCAGGCTGGAGTTTGCAGACAGAACCATAAAGACTCTGGATGAGAAACTGCGAAACCTTTTGTACCAAGAGTACCACCCCTCGCAAACCGCAAGTTCCGCCTCCGAGCCGCCCGGATCACCTCAGCTGTCCGACAGCCAAGGCAGTGATGGAGCCGTAAGGAATGCAGAAAAACTGGTACAGTCAATCCTCCTCACATTCACAAACAATATGAGCTGTCAGGATGTTTTGTTAAGAATAATTGCTAAAATATTCAAGGGTCACTCTACAAATCTTGATTTTAGTAACACATTTTTAGTTACTACATTGATTTGCTCTGAAGTCTCGGATACATTATTTTGATACATACTTCTTTTGAGTTGGACGTGACGGTAACTGTGCTCCAGTCAGTTCAGTTATTTAACTGAATCAAGTTATTAGTGCTGATTCATGAGACTTTTTGACAGATTTATCAAGAGAATAGGCTCATAGTAGCAGTTCATTCATAAGTCACGATTCATTCGTTAATGAATCTGGCCACACTGGTCACATATATTGTGTGTTATGTGCAACTAGCAGGAAAGGCGCAAAAGATGTCTGGTCGTCTTGTTGTCTTTGTCATACTCTTTTCTTACATCATCTCATTCAAGTCAGACTGCAAACTCACAACTCAGAAAAATCATTTTAACCACGGTGTGGTAGATTCAGTAGTGGCATAGCACCGTCAAATAGTGGAATCCACTTTGCGTAAGATTTCAGATGAAATTCAAAAAAATCTTTAGTCTTTTTAATGGAACCAGTTCTGAATAATAACCAGTTTTTATACATCAACCCTGTTACCATCATTAAAATACTATTCCGTGAATAAAAGTAAATGTCTTTTTTCCTTGTTTTTTAGTAACATTATCTTATGTTTTGTGTGTTAAAACCTGTTATACTTGATTTTCTGTAGTGAACAATTGATTGTTGAAAACTGGATATTTGTAGAAATATAGTTCTGTTTATTAGCACCAGAGGAGTAGAAATGGCCAAATAGACTGTACAACTGTCAACCGGTTACCTTCAATCTGGTTATTCTCTGAAGAAATAGTTATATCCCAACTCATCCATTTTCAATAATTTTGCTGGATGGCAGAGTGCAGTGCAGAAGCACCTAAAAATATTTCATAATGGCCCTGAATCACTTGTGTTTGTATATTCCTCAATTTTTATTTGCTTTGGACAACATTATTTGCTAAATGAATACAGTTGATGTTATCTAAATAATGTGGCTTTAAATAGCTATTTGTGAGTTGTGCAGGTTTTAGGTCTTGGATGCTGTTTTTTTTAGTTTGTTGATGTTAGTTCTGTGGGGAAAATAATTTTTATGTTATACCATAATTCTCAGGTTTTCTTTAACGTTGTCTTTGTTTCTTGTAGCCTCAGATTCCAGAGAGGTCTGACAGTCTCGGGACCTTGAGTGATTCCGCTGTTGCCCGTAAGTGTGTGTGTAAGCATGCTAATCCAGATTCTGGATATATACATATACTGCAGACTGCAAGGAATTGTCACAATTGACAGCTGTATTATTGTTGTGCGTCTTTCTTTTCTATTTTTCCAAATGGTGATCAGCCTTCAAAAGACTTCTGACCAGAAAAGACTCCGGGGCCGCTTCTGCTACACACACCTCTAAGAGCAACTTCCAGGTTACCAGTGATTTTTAAAAAACTATATAAATTATATAATGTGCTTCTCTGAAATGATAGGTCACAGTTTGATAGCGTTCTGTGTCCTGTAGATTGAGCCGACAGATTCAGATGTGTCTTCTCATGATGGTGGAGGAGATCATGTGATTGATTTTGAGTCTGTTCCTGTAACTGAGAATGGACACAGATCCACATCAAAGTCACAAAGCAACCGTTGCTCAGCACCTCCTGACTTATATCAGGTTTGTCTGAAGCGCAGGGTTCGTCTGAAATAGCATACTGTATACCAGTATATTATGCACAGTAACACCAGTGTAACCCACATATGTTTTTGTCAAAATGTGTAGTGTTCACTTGACCTTTCATTTCCAGTGTGACATGAGAGGAATGACCATCATGATTCAACATCTCTTTCCTGACTCGTTATTTGATCAGACTGTCAGAAGTTAAGACCCACTGAATTAAACAAGTAACATGATGAGGTCATGTGACAGCAATGTTGCACACTACTTTTTGGAATGTTACTGTTTCACATACTGTACAGTATTCCATTCCAAACACAGAATCCATCAATTAAAATGTTTTATTTATGTAACTATTTACTTGATTTTAAGTATTTATTTTTTGTATTTGCATACATTTTGTTCTTTTGTCTGACATTGCCATTCATTTGCATTTGTTTTTTCAGGACACAACTACTTCCTTTCCAGAGGCCAGACCCACAATGCCTTGCGCTCAGAGCTTGCTGTCAGCGGATGGGACAGCGCAGTACCTGTCCTCTGACACAGGAGAGGAGGGTCAGAGCGAGACTTCGTCTGTTAAGCCCACTTCTCCAGCTCCTGCCCTGTCAGAATGCAGCGGCGGGGACTTCATGAAGCGGGCGGTGGCTTTCCTCCGGCACTCGGGTCACAGCAGCAGTGTCCAAAGCTCCGACTCGCCCCCTTGTCCTCTGGTGAACGGACACACCCCCTCAGTTAGCGGCCACGCCCACTCCGCTTACGTCAGCAGTGATAACGACTCTGAATTTGAGGACACTGATATGAAACGAGAGCTGCAGAAGCTGAGAGAGAAGTGAGTAAAGCTCAAAGCGTTTCAGTGAAAACTGCCTCACAAAGGCCTCATTTACCGCCACTCACCCTCCTTCATTTCTTAACATAGGTAATACACTTTTTGCTAAATAAGAGAATGAAAACCATAACAAAAAGTTTTATGTCTGCAGGCACATGAAGGAGATCTCCGAGCTTCAGGCTCATCAGAGAGGCGAGATCGAGCAGTTGTATTCTCGGTTAGGTCAACCGGTTCCTCCCAGCATGGGCTTCTTGCATGCAGTGCCGCCTACAGGCCGCCGCCGCAGAGCCTCCAAACACAAGCTGAAGGGAAGCCGACTGCTCAATCCCATGGTGCAACAGCTTAGGAACAACCGAAGCAACAGCTCTAGTATGTATGTGAAAGTCTGTGTGGGCTGGAGTTAGGGCTGCAACAAACAATTATTTTGATAATCGATTAATCTAACGATTATTAGAATGATTAATCGACTAATCATCGATTATTTCGCTGATTAATCAGTAGACATTTATTGAATATTCAGCTTTTGCAATTAGTTAAAATATTGAGTTATACATATTCTAACAAATAAATTAAGGTAATCACTTCAGCTTTTATTATGTAATTACAGTTATACAATTAATTTATACAAATAAATATATTTGGCACACAAAATGAGATGGCAGAGAAACTCTCTTATTCATTTAATTAGCTATATGAAAAAGTAGCTGAATGACATCATTCTGCCTAAAATATATTTTTGTAAGTCATATGGATAAGAAAAAAAAAAAAAGTTAAGTGATAAGACCTTTTTATTTTTGGATAAACTAATATTCACAACATAATCTCTTAAAATACCTTATAGGGTTATGATAATCAAAACAGTCCTGAGCTAGATCAAGCTTTGATCTCTGCAAACCAAACTATAACTTTAATGAAATGTTTTTTTTACCCACTAATAAAAAGATTGTATCATTTGCAAGCTCCACACTGGAGAGCTGCTTTATAACAGAAAATCAAGTTGTAATTCTAACTGAAAGCAACGCTGACTCTGGTTTTTCATGTTTAATAATACTGTAAAGCTGCTTGATTTAAAGCTATCTATTGCATAAAGTACTATATAAATAAACGTGACTTGACTAGACTTTTCTTTACTGGAGTACCGAACTGCAGAGCTCGAGCAAACATCCACATCACTGTAATCAGATGCGTTTTAAACTGCTGCTTTCTCACCGCTGTCAGTTTTTGATGTGTTTATTTTGTTATTGAGAGAAAAGTGCGCAGTATATATTTACATATTCATCCAAACGCCGCTCAGCAGCCTCAGTTCTCTTTCAGCCATATGTTTCGGTGTCTCACTATGGGATACGCCCCTTTCAGGTATTCCTTAGAAGCCCAATTCTATTACGCCAGCCCCAATAGGCTGGCAGACATGACGTTGCGTCAGGGAGTGGCTCCCTCCCCTCGGTATATAAGGAGCGATGCAACGTCATTACGACATTCAAAAAACTCTTCTCACTTCACACCAGAAGCCTACCCAACTCAGATAGCCATCAACTAGTCTCCTCGCTGGTTGCTGGTTGGTAGTGTACTATAGTCGATTTGTTGGCCACCACGCCGCTTTCGCCTACCTTCAATCGACACTCCAGCTCATTGTTAGGGTCATTCAGTAACGCAACTATGGCTGCAGCAATGCAGACTACCCTAGCTAGAGAGGGAGATCCACGGCTTTGCTCATGCGGAAACAAGATCTCATGCAAAGACACACCAGGTCTGCTCTGCATGTTTTGGGCTGATCGAATGTCCCGGCTCCTGTGAGCACTGCGCGCGTTTCACCATGAAGAGCCTCCGTCGCAGGTTAGCACGACAAGCTAGCTTGTCTGGCCAGGATCCCCTCATGTCAGCTAGCCCCACTCCGGTTTCCACCCCTCAGGTATCCATTCCTGTGGAGCTGCCCATCACGGCAGCTCTATCATGGGGTGAACAACTGGATGTTTGCGCCCCTCTGCCAAGTGTCCTCAGCACGGATGAGGAGGAGGAGGATGCGTTTGAATTTGAGGAAGAGGGGCATTCGGATTTTCTTCTCTCTGAAGAGGAGGAAGATTTAAAGGATTCCCCTTTCCTTCCCCCTGCGCAACCGGCACAACCCCTCGCTACGGCGGGATCCACAGGGTAGTCGGGCGGGGCAACATCCTTTCTGCTTCTTGGCGTTGATTTGCAAGATGTGTGCGAACTCGCAGCAGAGAAACTAAATATTCCGTGGCCGACCGTAGTAGCTGAGGCTGCAAAGTCGCGCTATGAGGGTAAGAGGCTGCCGAGAGCTAAACGGGCAGTGAGACAACTCCTTCCAATCTTTCCAGAGCTTCTGGAAGAGGTTTCCGTCACCTGGAAGGACGATCCTTTTACTAGTAAAATGCCCGTGCAGGGAGGATCTGCACTTGACGTGGAGGGGATGGAGAAGGAGGGCCTTCTTCGCATGCCCCCCATGGAGCCTTTAGTCGCCGCGCATCTGCATCCAAAGCACACGGCGGCCGCGAATCCTACATTGCCATCAAAAGCAGACCGCTTTCAGTCAAGCATGACGGAGCGCGCTTACAAAGTAGTCGCTCTCTCAGACCGGACCATGAAAGCCATCTCTCTGCTCACCGCATACCAGCCGGAGCTGCAAGACGAGGTGTCTGCCACGCCAAGTCAGGCACAGTGGGAGGAAATCTGTATCATCACAGATCTCTCGCTCCGTCTTCAGAGATGTGCCGTTCAGACTGCGGGCAAGGCCATGTGGCAATGGTCATTCAGGAGAATGGCTTAATTTGGCTAATCTCTCCGATAGGGAAAAGGAAGCCATTTTAGATGCACCGGTTGTCGCAGAAGGCATTTTCGGCTCAGCGCTGACACAGATGTTGAAGAGATGCGAGGAGAAGAAAAGGGATGACGAGGCCTTGCAGCTCTGCATGCCAAGGAAGATGCAGACTGCGCCTCCTCCACCTCCTTGGCAGACCTTCGCACAGGCTACAGCTCGCCCACCCCCCAGCTTTCGTATTCCTAAGCGACAGAGACCGTGGGTGAATGCAGCGGCAGGTCAGAGTGGCGCAGCAGAGCAGAAACCCGCCTGGACCAGGAAAAAGTATCTGCCCGCAACAGCTCAGACGAACCAGCCGGCTCCTCATTCTACCCAGGTGATGAGGAGGAAGAAAAAGGCCATTTAAGGGGGTCTTCCTGAGGGAAGGGGTCTCACAGCCCCCCCGTTCGCTAGTCCCCAACCCTTAGTTGTTCAGCGTTCAGCAGAAAGCAAGTTCAGATGTTTACGGATGTTCTGTGGGGAAATCAGAGCCAAGTTGTGCCAGGGGATGCAGAGCAGTGAATAGAACGAGAGACTATGCAGTGGTGCACACCCACCCACCAGTCACAAGCACTTAACATGCTCAAAGTTCAATAAAGTTTTCACTGTTTCCCCAACAAATGTTGCAAAACATAATGCCCCAAAAAATGTTGCAAAACACTTTATCAGAACATAGCATAACACCACCTCAGGGAGTCATCCGAATTTGGTGAAGGTGGTGAGCCGGAAAAAAGGGACTCAAGCTCTCCGTCCCATATTAGATCTTCATGCTCTGAACAAATACCTAAGGAAGTACAAGTTCAGAATGCTCACCCATTCTATACTTCTGAAATTGGTGCGCCCAGGCGATTGGTTTACCTCAATCGACCTGAAGGATGCATATTTTCACATAAGAATATATCCACCCCACAGGAAATTTCTGAGGTTTGCATTCCTTGGTGTGGCATATGAATATCTAGTCCTTCCCTTTGGCCTGTCCCTCAGCCAGAGGGTATTCGTGAAATGCACAGAAGCGACCCTAAATCCGCCCAGGGAGAAAGGCATTCGTTTCGCTACCTACATAGACAATCGGAGCACAAAGCGAGAGATCACACAGCCATGCTCCTAGAACATCTATAGAAACTGGGATTAAAATTAAACACCGAAAAGAGTGTTTTAGTTCCCAGACAGTCAATAACGTATCTGGGGTTGTTACTGGACTCAGTGATATTTAGAGCGCGACTGTCAGTGGAGAGGGTAATAACATTTATGCAATGCCTGGCCGAATTTCGGAAAGGGAACAGTGTTTCTCTTAGCACATGCCTCAGACTATTAGGTCTGATGGCCTCAGCTCTAATAGTCATTCCCCTAGGCAGACTATTTATGAGAGAGTTTCAATGCTGGGTAGCCTCTTTGAGACTGGACCCATTACAGCACTCCCAGAGGAGAGTAAGAGTGACGTCAGTGGCTGTCTTAGCACTGTGTCACTGGCAACGCCCGTGCTTTCTGGTGCAAGGGGTACCTATGGGCGTTGTCCAGGCCAGGAAGGTCATAACGACGGACGCGTCGTTGTCCGGCTGGGGGGGCATTCACGAGGGCAGGGCAGGGAATGGGAGATGGGGTCCCCACCTGAGCCACTGTCACATAAACTACTTGGAAATGCTAGCTGTCTTTCTGACATTGAAGCATTTTCTTCCTTTTCTGAAAGGACATCGTGTTCTTGTGAGAACTGACAACACTACAGTTGTGGCTTACATAAACAGGCAGGGAGGTCTCAGATCACTCCCCTTACACATGTTGGCATGCAAACTGATTTTGTGGAGCAATGCCAGTCTTTTATCCCTGAGGGCGACGCACGTACAAGGGATCATGAACTGGTGTGCAGATCTGCTGTCCAGGGAAAGCCCCTTTATGGAGAGTGGAAGCTGAACATGGAAGTGGTCGGCCAAATTTGGAGCATATACGGTAGAGCGACAGTGGATCTGTTCACGTAGCAGGACAATGCTCAATGCCCTCTGTTCTTCTCTCTGAAAGATCAGAGCGCGCCTCTGGGAATAGATGCACTGGTGCACGAGTGGCCTCGCACTCTCCTGTATGCGTTCCCACCGATAGCGTTGATATCCCCAGCTCTTC
>NW_015506179.1:536328-557667 GCF_001515645.1 Sinocyclocheilus grahami | reverse complement strand
AGTCCCCAACCCGAGTTGTTCAGCATTCAGCAGAAAGCAAGTTCAGATCTTTACGGATGTTCTGTGGGGAAATCAGAGCCAATTTGTGCCAGGGGATGCAGAGCAGTGAATAGAACGAGAGACTATGCAGTGGTGCACACCCACCCACCAGTCACAAGCACTTAACATGCTCAAAGTTCAATAAAGTTTTCACTGTTTCCCCAACAAATGTTGCAAAACATAATGCCCCAAAAAATGTTGCAAAACACTTTATCAGAACATAGCATAACACCACCTCAGGGAGTCATCCGAATTTGGTGAAGGTGGTGAGCCGGAAAAAAGGGACTCAAGCTCTCCGTCCCATATTAGATCTTCATGCTCTGAACAAATACCTAAGGAAGTACAAGTTCAGAATGCTCACCCATTCTATACTTCTGAAATTGGTGCGCCCAGGCGATTGGTTTACCTCAATCGACCTGAAGGATGCATATTTTCACATAAGAATATATCCACCCCACAGGAAATTTCTGAGGTTTGCATTCCTTGGTGTGGCATATGAATATCTAGTCCTTCCCTTTGGCCTGTCCCTCAGCCAGAGGGTATTCGTGAAATGCACAGAAGCGACCCTAAATCCGCCCAGGGAGAAAGGCATTCGTTTCGCTACCTACATAGACAATCGGAGCACAAAGCGAGAGATCACACAGCCATGCTCCTAGAACATCTATAGAAACTGGGATTAAAATTAAACACCGAAAAGAGTGTTTTAGTTCCCAGACAGTCAATAACGTATCTGGGGTTGTTACTGGACTCAGTGATATTTAGAGCGCGACTGTCAGTGGAGAGGGTAATAACATTTATGCAATGCCTGGCCGAATTTCGGAAAGGGAACAGTGTTTCTCTTAGCACATGCCTCAGACTATTAGGTCTGATGGCCTCAGCTCTAATAGTCATTCCCCTAGGCAGACTATTTATGAGAGAGTTTCAATGCTGGGTAGCCTCTTTGAGACTGGACCCATTACAGCACTCCCAGAGGAGAGTAAGAGTGACGTCAGTGGCTGTCTTAGCACTGTGTCACTGGCAACGCCCGTGCTTTCTGGTGCAAGGGGTACCTATGGGCGTTGTCCAGGCCAGGAAGGTCATAACGACGGACGCGTCGTTGTCCGGCTGGGGGGGCATTCACGAGGGCAGGGCAGGGAATGGGAGATGGGGTCCCCACCTGAGCCACTGTCACATAAACTACTTGGAAATGCTAGCTGTCTTTCTGACATTGAAGCATTTTCTTCCTTTTCTGAAAGGACATCGTGTTCTTGTGAGAACTGACAACACTACAGTTGTGGCTTACATAAACAGGCAGGGAGGTCTCAGATCACTCCCCTTACACATGTTGGCATGCAAACTGATTTTGTGGAGCAATGCCAGTCTTTTATCCCTGAGGGCGACGCACGTACAAGGGATCATGAACTGGTGTGCAGATCTGCTGTCCAGGGAAAGCCCCTTTATGGAGAGTGGAAGCTGAACATGGAAGTGGTCGGCCAAATTTGGAGCATATACGGTAGAGCGACAGTGGATCTGTTCACGTAGCAGGACAATGCTCAATGCCCTCTGTTCTTCTCTCTGAAAGATCAGAGCGCGCCTCTGGGAATAGATGCACTGGTGCACGAGTGGCCTCGCACTCTCCTGTATGCGTTCCCACCGATAGCGTTGATATCCCCAGCTCTTCACAGAGTGAGGAGACCAGACAGTGTCATCAGAACTATACAGAATTTTAGGGCCCTGTCCACTCGATCACTCTATGAATGTAAATGGGGCGTGTTTGAGCATTGGTGCGCGGCTAGACAAGTAATTACCTTTCAGTGTTCGGTGGCAGTTGTTCGATCTTTTCTGTAGGATCTGATAGATCAGGGTAAAGCATTCTCAACCATAAAGGTGTTTCTGGCCACGATATCTGCCTGTCATGTAGGTTTTGATAACAAATCTGTTGGGAAGCATCATTTGGTATGCCGGTTTATGAAGGGCGCGCGTCGTGCTTTACCAGTCTCAAAACCGATTTCTCATTCATGGGATATAATTCTGGTTCTTGATGTGCTTTCTGTGACTCCATTTGAGCCACTGGACAAGGCTGACCTGAAATTATTGTCGTTTAAGACGGTGCTGCTGTTAGCTTTGGCTTCAGCAAAGCGTGTAAGTGAAATTCATGCACTCTCGGTGCATTCATTGTGTATGCAATTTATAGCAGGGGACGCAGGGGACGCAGGGGTGCTTTTGAAACCTACTCCTGCCTTTATACCTAAGGTGATCAATTCTATTATTCCTCTCGAGTTAAGAGCCTTTAACCCACCGCCTTTTGCTTCAGCAGAACAGCAAAGGCTGAATACGTTATGTGCGTGCTTTTAAGTATTTACACGGAGAGAACTAAAGGGTTCAGAGAGAGTGATCAGCTGTTTGTGTCTTGGGCGAAACCGCGTACGGGAAAGCCGATTACTAAACAGTGTTTATCCCACTGGATAGTGGAGGAAATTTCTCTTGCATATTCCAGTAAGGGTCTTACGCCTCCGTCTGGTTTACGTGCTCACTCAATGAAAGGAATGTCGACGTCATGGGCTCTCTTTAAAGGGGTCACGTTACAAGATGTCTGTGAAGCGACGAGTTGGTCATGGGCTCTCTTTAAAGGGGTCACGTTACAAGATGTCTGTGAAGCGACGAGTTGGTCCTCACCGCACACATTTGCAAGGTTCTATAAACTGGATGTTACAGCTCAAACATTTGCACATGCAGTATTGAGCGTTGGATCTTGAGTGTTGACTTAACCAGCCCTATAATAGTTTCTTTGGTTGGCAGGAGACTTCGAGACAAAACGGGAGTTAGGATATCCCATAGTGAGACACCCGAAACGTATGCTTGAAAGAGAACAATAGGTTACTTGCATAACCCCGGTTCTCTGATAGCATTAAGTGAGAACGTCGTGACATTGGGGCTGGCGTAATGGAATTGGGCTTCTTAGGAATACGCAGAAGGGGCGTATCCCGTAGTGAAACACCTCACTTAATGCTTTCAGAGAACCGGGGTTACACAAGTAACCTATTGGTTTGTCTGCGTTTGCTCTGAAGTGCTGCAATTACCTGATTTGCATCAGGAGAGCTGAATTACAGTCTTGCGCTACAGCGCCACACTGGTGAAACCGCGTTATTGCAGGCTCTTACATTAGGTCATATGAGATCAAACGATTACTCGAAAACAAAAATTTGTAAATTTTTTATTGTTGTCGATAATATCGACTAATCGTGTCAGCTCTAGCCGGAGAGCCTGCTTTAAAATGACAGAAGGGCTGGTCTCACTATATTTTGGACCCCTGAGGAGCATGGTCGACAGAATGCTATCTGGCTTCTGCATAATTTACATTTAATGTAAATTGAGTGCATTTTAAATGTAACTAATATCTAAAAAAATTTTTTTACAGGTTTGGTCTGCAAAACTTAGCACCACAGTGCATATTTTATTGTACGTTTGATTTTCTTATAGTTATAGTACACCTTTCCTCAATGATATGTGTATAATAATATTCTATAGAAGTTAATGTATGAAGGTTTTTTCCTCCTCAGTGGAGGTTTGGACCTGGTTGTAAGTCTTTTATGGGAATTCTCTAAGTTAGATCAGTTAGAAAAGATGGTATTCTGAGTCAGAACAGCCTGAACGTCTATACCAAGTTCTAGGATGAGATTTTGTTAGAAAATAGAAGGCCCTCCTTCTCCATCCCCTCCACGTCAAGTGCAGATCCTCCCTGCACGGGCATTTTACTAGTAAAAGGATCGTCCTTCCAGGTGATGGAAACCTCTTCCAGAAGCTCTGGAAAGAAGCTTAAAGGGGACTTTTACATGGTGATTTGCCTATAAATGTGTCTTAGCAGTGTGAGAACACAACCACCCTACAATGATAAAAATCCATTCACTACTTTTGTATAATCCCCAAAAAACCTGAACAGTCTCAATAATCAAATTGTTTTGTTTTTCTTAGCGGTATGATGTCATATTGCTCAATCCCCGCCCACGACCGCTGACAGACTGTCCTGTATTAGCATATCTCCGCCCTCAGCCTGTTGTACACTGTCCCCCATTTTCTCCGCTCTCGAGCAGCTGCAGCGACAGCAATGACTCATAAGCAATGCAGGTGTTTTGTAGTTGGATGTAAAAGTGAACATAAGAGTCTTAATTTTCTCCCGGCATCAGAACCACTGAGGACGCAGTGCATTAGTTTTGTTTTTGATGGTAACGCACCACCAAATACACCAAAAGCGGAAGAGAGGGGCAGGGTGAGCAGTGGCTCCTTATCATTTAAAGAGACATGCACCAAAACGGCTCGCTGTGAACAGAGCTGTTTTTGACAAAGTAAAAAGGGTTTTGTTTTACACGACCACTGAGGAATTTTAACCAAAGTATGTTGCAGACAGTTCATGAAGACCCTAAAGAATCACACCAACTTGTGGAAAATGGGCATCCGATATCCCCTTTAAATAGTAGATCAGTGTGTTGGCTTGGCAAAGTAATTACTGTATATTAATAATTGTACAAATAATTATATTTTAAATAATAACGTGTTCAGATATGCAGTCTACAGTCTACACAGTTACGTGCAACCTGTGCATCTTTGTATTTTAATTTGTCTAAATTCTTTTCAACTTTAATCCACCAAAACAAAAGTTGGATTTTCTGAGCAAATCACACTATAAAAACCCAGATCGTCACCGTCAACCCTCTGTGTTCTCCTGTAGCTGAGACGTGCTCCAGTGTGTCAGGGTCTCCGGTCAAGAGCTCGGATCTGGGTAACAGCTCAGTGGGATCCAGCACAGCCACGCTGAGCCCCGTGTCAGAACCACTGGAGCCGGTCCAGACTCAGCAACCCTGCTCGCTCAAGGGCTCTCTGTCCTCTGACAACATCTACGGCCCCACCACACACACAGCACCCCGACAAGGTGAACACACTCACACGGCTGTTGTCTACAATAGCCTGTCAAGCATATGCTGCTGTACATATTTGCTGTAAATGCATCTGCCACTGCCCTTACCAGCCACAGTTAAACAAATGTCTTAACGTCCACTGTCCTCGTTGAAAGCAAAAAGCATCACTTTAGTGTTTGGAGCTGCCCTAATCAACACACATAGAAACCAAACCATATGATTTATTGCTTGATACGCATGCCGCCTGGCTCGGATGCAGTGTTCTCATGTTCTAGACCAGGGGTTTTCAACCTTTTAGGACATGCACCCCCCCCAACATCCAACCCCAACATTCCCCCCCAGTATTACTGTAGTCACTCCGAATTACTTTATTAACATTAACATAAAAGCAAATATCCATTAAAGCTATTAAAGCAGCAAACTATTTTTCTTTTGCTCTTTTTGATTAACATTATTTACATAAGAAATGCACGGATCCGTTATACTGATGTGCATTTTATATTTTCTTTACTGTTTACATTCACTTAAATCAACCGACTGGCCTGATCGTTAAGATAGTTTTTGGGGGCTAAGGTGACAGATAGGGGGGCTGAAACCCACCTAAAAATGGTTTAGAACCGCCCCTGGTATAGTGTGCGTAATTATACTGAAACATAAATATATAACCATTTTACCTGATTCAATGTGATGGCTGAGCCTGTTTCTGAGATAACAACATGCCAATCCGTGGTTGGATTTCTGACACGGCTAATCATAAATCATTTTACACTGTCAATAAGCGTGACCAGGGTTGCCAAGTTTTTACAACAAAACCCGCCTAATTGCTACTCAAAACTAGCCCAAAACTACAAAACGCGGCAAGTGTTAAAGTAGCCCAATTCCGCGGGAAAACCGCGGACTTGGCAACACTGAGCGTGACTGATACTCGAGCCAACTCTGCTCTAACTGTCGACTAGCAGTGGGAGTCAGATTGCCCCCTAGTGGATGGCTAAAGATTTGTTAACTCATATTCATAAATTCTCAAGGGAACGTCTCTGAATTAACTGATGCTCGCGCCCCCCTTGACAGGCGTGCCCCAGAGGTTGAAAACCCCTGTTCTAGATTATCATGTCTTTCTCCTGTCTTTTTTTGTCACATTTCTCACTCACATGCATGGGATTATTGCCAACTTTCACAGTCTCTCATGTGCGCTCCACTCATTTACTTAGTTTAAATGGAGTCGGGCATAATGTGACATTTAATGCTGCCTAATGGCTCAGTCACATGACATGATTTCATGTACAGCTAAGAAAGTTAAAAGGATTGCATGATGCTCATACTATGTCTGAAACATCATTCTTTTGGATCAGTAGACATTTTCACACGTTCAGTTATTGCCATAAATATCTCTATCTAGAGGTCATGTGTGAGCAGAAAAGCAATTGATCTTCTGTATTTCAAGGAGTTGGGTCATTGCCACAAAAGTTTTGTATTTATGTCATGTGTAAACAAATCTGTAATATGAATGCTTTGTGCCAGAAATGTGGCACAAACGGCACATACTCTGTTGCAGTGGTGCTTATGCAGCAACCTAAGTTTGAATCTGGCTCATGTCATTTCATGATTTCATTTCCAGTCCCCTCTATGCAAAAGCCCCAAAAATAATAAAGTTACTGAAGAAAACCCCTGGTGATTTATGTAAGAAACTACATGTTACAGACCCCCACATGACCGCTTCAGTTGTTCAGAAGGAAATGGCTCAAAAGTAGGCATAGCGGCATCATCCCCATTTATGTACCGCATGAGATGATAGCTCTTTCAGACTCGGCAAACCTTCATAAACTGGGGACCTTTGTTGACTACTGACAAGGCTTTTGCATAATTCTTGTGTTGACAGAATCCACCCCAAAGGTACCACCAGAGTCAACAACCGGGGATGTTTCCGAGTTAACAGGGTCCAATAGCATTTGCGTGTAACCCCTTTAGTGCAGTGAGGATGCCAACCAGGACAAACTCCTCAGCTGTTGACCCACCACTGAAACAGCCTCATGTGGGATAGTCCCAGTGCTACCATAGGTGACGCCACGGACAGGAGACCCAGAAGTCTGCAAAACAGACTTGCAGGAATACAGGAATAAACGAATGGACATGAGCAATAGACAGTCTCATTTGCACATTGTGTATGAATTCAGATCTACCCCCAGAAAAGCAGTCTGTTTCCCCGACAACAAAACGCTCTTCTGAAGGTTTATTTTTTTTAGATCCAGCTTCTGTATGTGATCGAGAACAGCCTTGTCAAAATCAGCCAATCGTCAAGGTAATTCAAAGCATGTTTGCCCTGGAGTTGCTTTCCTGTGTTTCAGTGCATCTGTGTCAACATTCTGAAACTGCACTTTCTGATTGTAAAGTTCAGTAGATGCAGGTCTAGGATTGGAATCAAACCACTGTTGGACAGCACTTGGAAAAACTGCTATAGAAACTAGATTCCCTCTGCGATGGACACACTTCATCTATGGCTCCCGCAAAAAAAATCTGAACCACCAGGACACACATTGTAAACGTGTGACTCGAGGCGAGAGTCCTGTGCTCTGAAGGCGTTGTTGCACAGAATATGAGTGAGGAGCTGTTGATCTGCTGTTCGCCAAGATGGAAAACGCAGAGAAACTGGCAGAACAGAATCTCAAGGGCAGTGAGGAGAAAAGCAATTAGGCTTTAATGGATTGACGCAGGAGGAGCCCTTTGGCACAGTAGGTCAAGGAAGCACAAATTGGCTGTTGAGCAAGGCCACTGACCCCAGTCCTTTTTAGGGGGAGTCCAGACTACCTGGCTGCTTCTCGGCTCCTCTTGAGGAAACTGCAGAGAGCTGGAACAGTATCATCTCACAGGCGCCACAGGCTCTTGAACCCGCGGGGAATCGTTTGCTGAAAAGCAGTAGATTGTTTGTTTGCAGTGGGAAACTTAACGACAACAGCATTCACTGTGTCTACGAAATGCCTCAACTAAGCAACAGGAGCACCCAACCGATTTCTGTTTCTCATGGATATCTGTGAGGTTGAACCACAGTTGTCTCTCGGTCGCCTCTCATAGAACGACGGATTGTGCGAGCCAAATGCTTATTGACTTAATGTGCCAATTCAGTTGTTCAACTGAGCTCTTTGACTGTCTTGGGAGTCAAGCAAGAAATTTCATCCATATCTTTAAGGTCATCAGCTTGGTACGCCTGCAGTACCACCATTGTATGCAATGCCGCTCCCACTTGACCGGCAGCCATATTATTGTTCAGGGCTGGTGTAGTCCTGCAGGGCTTAGACAACAAAGTAGGCCACTTAGAAAACCACTTCAAAGATGGGGCTGAAGATGGTTAGAGATACAAGAAATAAGCATCTCTTCAAACGTAGGCATTTCAACATACCCCTGCTTCATCATGTTAGAGATAGCTTTGAGGTTGTGTGTTTGTGATCCTGCAAGGCCGACGCACACTATGGCATTTGTTGAACAACTTCTGGCTGGGCTGCATCCTGCCTGCTTTAATTCATCCGTGACACACGTCGCCATTTCCCAAAGCTAAGAAAAAAGACACTGGCCAGGCTTCCTGACCACATTTTTTCCTGGCAACGTCAATCGGTCCGCTGCCAAACACCCCACGAAGTGGCAGTAGGAAAAGCATCATCCTAACCGAAATAGATTTTATCGTAAGCTTCTGGGCTTGGGCACAGTTCTTCAAATGTAAACTCCACTGGAGAAAAACACAGCACAAAATAGGCCAGCCAAATTCAATATGGGCTTCAGACACACTTGGAATGTCAGTTACTGATGCATCGTAACATGCTGACCCCAAAACTTTACTAGGGACTGAGCAGTGAAGTGACAGGAAAAAAAGGTAATATATCTATTGTAGTAAAATTAAATATTTGCATCAGAAGACATTAGGGCTGGGCGGTATGACAATATATATCATTACCGCGGAATAAAGTGTCTATCATTAGGCGGGATGCAAATATGTCTGCGTAACACAGTACTGCTTAAAAGTTATATACACCTTGGAGTGACGAGGAAACATGCATGAATGAGAAAATAAAGAGTGGGATGCACTTGATAGAGTTAACAAGTGCAATGTGGTGCTCGCACTGACTGACACACAAAGCACACACTCAGAAAGTGTCTCTCTCAGACAGCATGCGATCGCGAATTTGGTACTTGCATGATGTTTAATAAAGTTATTAAGTGCAATAAGCAGTGAAAAAGAACTCAATCCGCTGCTCACGCTGACTGACACGCAGCCGAAGCGCACGCACTGAAAGCCTCTCTCAGACAGCATGCGGTCGCGAAAACAGATCTCTTTCGTGCTTGAACGGTCAAATACACACACAATTATGTCAAAATGCCCGTCGTGTGCAGTATTCACATAAACACAGTCGGTTATGTATTAAATAAACGTAAACAGCTGGGTGAAAACCGGATGTGTTTCAGTATATTGGATCCATTCAGTCTGTCTTAAAGTGACAGCAGTCTAATTTACCTGCTGCTGTCTGTCATTATTAATGTTAATCACTCACTGCACTTGACTGAATCACTTTTGGATCTTTAATAAGAATCAGTTCATGTTTGATTGATACAGGGAAGACTTTGCAGTGTTTTATTGACACACTTCATTCAATTTCTGTAAAATTTCTTACTACATCTTAAATAATTAGCTGCTTTTTCTTATGTTTAATAACAAAAAATATATATATCGTAAAATATATATATCATTATCGTGACATAAAATGTCTCATACCTTGAAATAAGATTTTGGTCATATCGCCCACCCCTAGAAGACATAGTAGCATAATGGTGTAGTTACAAGTAAAACCAGCTAATCTTCTTGGAGTGAATGGTTAATACTGTATGGCAATTTTACATTTCTTTGCCCGTATATGGATTTCATGTGTGAAAATGTCTAGTGATGCATAAGAGGACTGTTATATAGACTGCAGAAAAGCATTCCCATTGTTAGAAACAACACTTCCACATCTACATTAACTGCTGTTTTCTGAGACACTTAACCAGTGTTGTGGCGTGTTGCTGATATGATGCTTGTTGATGGGGTACTGATCTGACCGCTGCCTGTGTCGGCTGTTACACCTGTCTCTCTCTCTCTCTCTCTCTCTCTCTCTCTCTCTCTTTCTCTCTCTCTCCCTCTTATATTCATTTCTCCACAGGCTGGACCGTTTACCACCAAACATCTGAGCGAATCACCTATAAATCTAGTAGCAAACCACGCACTAGATTCCTCAGTGGACCCGTGTCTATGTCCATCTGTTTGTATTTGTTCTACTTTTCTTCTATTACCCATAATTCCCTTTTCCCTGTTTCTTTCTGCTCTTCTTTCGTGATTTTGCTTTGGTTATTCTATACTGCATTTCTGTCATGTTCACATCCATTACTCATGCACACACTCATTCAGTGATCATCAGGCATTTTCAGCCATTACATTTCCATCTTCATTTCAGATGGCACTTTCCATGAATACGGTACAAAATAGGGTCCGAAACATAAAAAGTGAAACAAGGTGCGTAATATTCATTAAAATAGTAATTGTCAACCTCATGAGGTCAAAGTACATGTGAACAGTCTACAGTTAAAATGCAGCTTAAAAAACATAATAAATATAAAATAAAATACATCAAATTAAATCATAGGTAGCAGGGTTGCAGACTTCCTAAATCCTAAATGAAGCTGTCACTCAGTAGGGTGCAAAACTGCTACTTTGGGAGCAAATTTCGGCTTGTAGTTTTTGATGAACTTATATTTACTTACCGTTTACCACCAAACATCTGAGCGAATCACCTATAAATCTAGTAGCAAACCACGCACTAGATTCCTCAGTGGACCCGTGTCTATGTCCATCTGTTTGTATTTGTTCTACTTTTCTTCTATTACCCATAATTCCCTTTGCCCTGTTTCTTTCTGCTCTTCTTTCGTGATTTTGCTTTGGTTATTCTATACTGCATTTCTGTCATGTTCACATCCATTACTCATGCACACACTCATTCAGTGATCATCAGGCATTTTCAGCCATTACATTTCCATCTTCATTTCAGATGGCACTTCCCATGAATACGGTACAAAATAGGGTCCGAAACATAAAAAGTGAAACGAGGTGCGTAATATTCATTAAAATAGTAATTGTCAACCTCATGAGGTCAAAGTACATGTGAACAGTCTACAGTTAAAATGCAGCTTAAAAAACATAATAAATATAAAATAAAATACATCAAATTAAATCATAGGTAGCAGGGTTGCAGACTTCCTAAATCCTAAATGAAGCTGTCACTCAGTAGGGTGCAAAACTGCTACTTTGGGAGCAAATTTCGGCTTGTAGTTTTTGATGAACTTATATTTACTTTAAATTGAAAGAAAATATTAGTTTGATCATTTATTCTTTCAAAGTTGAATGGTTAAGCTTGACAAATGCAGTCAAAACTACACAAGAAAATTGATTATTTACCTCGCTGTCCTCCATACTGTATGTAGAAAGATCTAAATGATTAGATAATAGTTTATCCTGTATATCCAGAAGCTCTCATAAAAACATTTTGAGATTTGTGCCACAGTGTATCGTGTTCGTGGAACGAGCTGGATGTCTGCTCATCTGGCCTTCAGTTTGTCTTCTGTACAAACGCTTTGTGCTGGGCTGTAGCTTTGACCGATAACATGAGCTGTCTTTCCTCAAACATGGCCATTCTCAACATTTCACTGAAAGCAGAGAGAGTGTGTAGGGATGTCTGCCAAAGCTTTTGTATCGTCTGTATATCTGTGCCTTCTTTCATTTTCATTCCACGTAAAATCCCAATGAGACGATGATTGAGGTGCGGTGTCATGTTTGGAGTCAGAAGACGAGCATGCCAAGGGCACGAGCAGGTTGCTGTGGAGAACATCAGGGCCGTATTTTTAATTTTGTTTTATCTCACTTCTTGTTCTCTGGCTGTCACCTGCATGATTATAATATGATGCGGTTCAAGAAGCGTATTATATTTACCTTGTGTTTCTGTTACAGCTTGTAGTATTTTGTTCATTTTGAGGGTTCATTTTGGACTTGAACATGACCAGTGTGTCATAACTATGATTAGGAAGCCCATTTCTTTTTATACTTGGTCTCCCTCCTTGTCAAAAGTATATGATTTGGTCATTATTCTAACCTTCATTGTTAGAATTCTCTCTTTTTTCCCCCCTTTGTAATTTAAAAAGTAGCATGCAGCACTTTTAATAGCATTCATGTTTCAATAGTAATGCTTCAATTTAGTTTTATTTATACTATTCCTGTGTTTAAATGTTAGATGTTATTTGTACAGTATGACATTTTTAAAGCCCAATGGAAATCCTGGTTACAATAGTCACTTGTAAATAACTGTGCTTACTGAGATGGATCTTTTTTTTTTAATACATCCAAGATGTTTGTTGTTGGTTTTAAATGGTGATGCTTCTAAAAGTGGAGGCTTAGGAGAAGATCAGTTTTAGTCTTACATGCTCAGTATTTTCACTCACTGCCACAGACACATACCAAAATATGATGACAAACGATTGTCAGCAATGATTCAGTTATGTAGTCCTGACTTTTACAGACCCCATGAAATCAGAGTTACAATGTTGTGGATTTTAGTCCATGTCTGTTAGCTCTGAGGTCATCTGCCCTGTATGGTTTATTGTCCAATAAACTGCTCGATACAATAAGAATGTCCCTTATTATAAATAATACTTGTCCCCCTTCTAATGTTACAACAGAAGCAACTGAACTGACAGCTGGCATTAGTGGTGATAACCATGAGCTTTACCCTCCAATCTTGCCTCGGATAGCAAAGGTAAAGATGGTGGTGAGAGGTCCTCCAGAGCTGAATGTGAAGAGTCTACATTGCTTTCATTCATAAGCAGTCAAGTGTGAATTCAGCTGTCTTCAGTTTGTCCCAAACTAACTCCCTGTTTCAATAGGAAATAAGCCAGGAAAGAATAAACGAACATTGTGCTCATCTAACCATTTCATGGGGTTTTTAAAGTAGGACATTTAGTCAAACAAGAGTGCTTAAGTTTCTTTAGAGTCCACGCTTGAAGGCCTTTTTAGCTCAGGAGCCATTCAAACAGGTCACTCACCAACACAACACCTCATGATATCACAGATGAAGCCTCCCTGCACCTGATTCTGTACCTGTTCACTGATTGGTCGCTGTGTTTTCTTGTGCAGCAGCTTGTCCAATGGGCTGTGCCGTGTGCTTTTCCCCACCCCCTAACGCTTCTGTCTGTGCTGTTTTGCTCTTGTAGGGTCCACTCTGAAACGGCTATGTCTAGGGAAAGAGCGCAGCAGTAGTAACTATCCCACTCCTTTCTTCTTCGGTCCTAGTCCCGCTGTCTTTTTTTTCTTTTTTTATTTGCCATTTTCATTTTTTTTTTTTTGGCATGAGCAATCACCTGTGTGATAAGTGCTTAACGTTTGCAGCCACAGATTGTGAAATGTTTGTCACCGTTTTGATTCTTTATATTAATTTAAATAATATTTTTTCTAGTGCATGGTGATATCTGTGCGATACAGTCAAGTGCTTACTGAAACCTTTATGATTTCTGTATTCCCAGTCATTTAAGTGCATATGTGTATGGGTGATTGTTATTTCTTTGGTTCTGTAATCATCCAGCTGCTTGATTTTAGGCTGGAAACAAGTACTCAACAAGAAGTGCACAAGTACACAAACACGGATACGATCAGATCCACCATCTCAGTTCAAGCGCACCTGATGTGGTTCTGGCTAAAACATGATTCACCCATTAAAAAAACATTAAGGGTGCAAATTTGTTTTATGAATTAACCATTTTATAAAAAATACAATACTACAGTGAGAATAAAAGTTACGCCTTCTTTCTTTGCGTGAACATTTGGGCGGCGTTATGCAAATCGTCCCACATAGTGAGGTAGACATGTGTGGGCGTGTTAGAACGAGCTGTTTTAGGTTGACTCTTAACTTTTATAAAGAATATCTCTTTGGATTTGAGACTTTAGTCTTTGCAACTTTACAGATCTTCTTTATGCACCAAGAGCTTGTAACACTCCAAAGAGAAAGGAAAAATTGAAATCGCATCATATGACCCCTTTAAAGCATTGTTAAAGCAAATGTTTACACACCTAATATTGCATCTATTCATTAGGGCTTGTTTTGTATTAACCGTGATTTTAACCACACTTCACTGTGTAAAGTGAAGAATGACATCAGCAGTCAGTGAGCAGCAGGTTGGTTACAGTTGACCTCAGGGGAATTCTCTGAGTTTTTGCTTGAGGTCTTTCTCAATCTCTTTCTCAGGGTCTCACAGTACTGGTGCTGCCCATGTGACTTCAGCAGCCAATCAGAACCTGCCTCCCGCAGCCATGCCTGCTTCATCCTCTCGGCCAATCACGGTGCTCGTTCAGGCTCAAGCAAACAACAGCAACAACAAAAGCGGTACCTTCACCGATGACCTACACAAGCTGGTTGATGATTGGGCAAAAGAAACTCTTGCCTCCGCCCCTCAGCTCCGCCCCTCTGTGTGTCAGAGTAGACCGCAGAGATCTCATCAGTCCTTCCAGACCAACCCCACTCCAATGGCCAGAGTCCCCAATCAGGTACTTTATGCTATTTTTCCTCTAGAACCTTAACAAATGACAGAAGATTTTGATTAAAAATGAAGGGAGTACATAAAATCTGGTTTACATCATTTGTTCTTGCACGTTTCCTCAAAATATTTGAATGCATGCTGTGTTATGTGGTCACCGTGAGAAGCTCCACCGATGTTTAACTCTTGCGCCTGCTTCCCGCGGTTTGGGTTCTGCTGCCATCAGAGCGGTTAGGTGCCATCGATCACGGGGATTGTAGGCGGAGCATGGAAGGAATCTGTCAGGAAGTGCTTTCCCTTTCAGAATTCCTCCTGTTGTTTCTGATTATTGCATACTGATAAATGTGAGCTAAGTAAACTAAGTAATGTGGAACATCTAATTCAAACGTATTAGATGCAGAGAGAGTTAGGGCCTATATTATGAATAAATCCGTCCCCTCTGCTGTTGTGCTAGGTGTGCCTCCTTGATAGCTATTCTTGAATAGGACATAATTAGGCATTCTCTCGCTTTAGAGAGTCGTCATGTTGAGGCCTCATTCCTTGGAGCTCGAATTAGGTAGTTTTGACATGCCCTGACATTCATGACATTTATGTGGTTAGCACCTGAGAGACAAAGGGCCCCTCTCCTAATGGCCCATCAGTGAAAATATTTTACTCCAAAAATATTTCACTCAATTTCATACATTTTAGTCTGGAATAGTTCAACTATTAAAATGTGTACAAGTTTATGTCACAATAACATGATAACTAATACAAGGATGAAAAATTACTTACTCAATGATCAATGATATCCTCCACTGGATCAAGCTGTGCATTGCATCGTTTTCTTCTTCACAAGGCTTAAACACAAGGCTTTTTCCTCACAGTTTGTCGTTTTCCAAAAAACGAAAAGTAGCTTAAATGAACATTATGAATCTTGCTGCTTTGTTTATGGAGGTGATGGGCTGTTTTCAGGTTTGAGCATGTCACGTGGATGATTACCGTATGAATAGCGTGTGCTACGCATGGGTGTGATCACTTTACAGATAATGAGATCAGACGGGAAACACTGTACCTCTCCTTGGTTTCATGCAGATTACTTTATCAGAGAATAGTTGTTTTCAATATGACTTAATTCGTTTAAAGGTAGACGCCTTAAGCTTTCTATAGGCATATTTCTCATGTCTGTGTGTCAAGTGCATTTTGGTTCTTTTCTTTTGACACATTTCAGAAAGAAGTTCACAGAGTCTGAGACTGCAGGAATTGCACCCTGTTTATTTTCTTTATTTTACAAAAGCACAATGTTTTGTTGTTATTGTGAGTGTATACAAATAAAAGTAGAACCTTTACAGATTCTAATGATGTATTACTCTCCTCAAAAAGGAACTGCTTTTCATTTGACATGCAACTTCATGTTTTAACCACAGATTGTGATAGAGGCCAAAGTTTTATGGTGCAGCTTTAAATCGGTCATCATAACCAGCAGTGTTGTCACAGTACCAGCATTTCAGTAATTGGTACCAATACACGTAAAATTCCACAGTTCTTGGTACCCATTTCAGTACCATAGCAGAAACTTTTATTTTAATGGTTATTTTGAATTTGACTCTTTGATAATAAAATATTTAATAAATAAAATGAGTTGTAATTATTAATGCTACGAATAAGTAAATACGTTAAAATACATTAAAACATTAGCATTGTAGCCTTCACACATACAGGAATGTTTGAAAGCTGCCAGCTATCACTGGGTACCGGATCTGATCTGCGGAAAGGCTGGTATAGTTACATTTTAATAAAAGTATCAACTTGGTACCAAACTTTTCTGCTACATTTGTGACAACACTAATAACCAGCTGTACACTGTTTTTGATGGCTTTGGGATTGTTGTGTCTGACTGATACGAGATGAGTGAGATCTCAAGGGTAAAGCCCAGGTGTGCATAATCAATGGCCTTTTAAATACGCCAGACTAAAGCGAGAGGGGTTCGCCCCACCGTTAGCATCATGTCCCTGCCCTTGGGAGTGCTGAGAGTAGAATACATGCTTAGTGTTATTAATTGTGTTCAGACACATTTGGTAACATGACATTGTGCTTGTGCTGCTAGAAGCCTTTGCCTTCACGTTTTTTCCTACCATGTCTGTCTCTTTTTTTCTTAGATAAGGGGATCAATCCCTCAGTCAGCTGTGAAGTTCCATCTACCACTGTCCTGTCCTCTGTCAGCAGCTCTGGGTCCCATCATGCCTCATGGCATCACCAGCACCCCATCACCCATCCTCCAGCAGGGCGGATACTTGATGCCCACCGTCCCCTTTGCTGGGATGATGCCAGCCCCTGTGTATCCAAACCAGTGGTCCGGTTTGCCCAGTCCAGTGTTTTCTACGGCCGGTATGGTCCCGTACCCAGCCATGGGCAGCCCAGCACTGCAGACTTTTCCTCTGGTGGTCAAAAGCCCAGACGCCCCGATGTGCCCCAGCAAAGCCAGGACTGCATAAGAGTGCCACCCTGCGCTCCAAACACAGCAACATACACTGGTTTTTGCGTGAAGCTAATCAATGCACACTTGCAGAAGGATAATCATGCAAACTCAACACAACTGATTACAAGTCAAGTCACCTTTATTTGTATAGCGCTTTATACAATACTGATTGTGTCAAAGCAGCTTTACAGAGACAAACAGGAAAATAGTTTGTCAATGAAGCAAGAAGACAATAACAGAGTCAATTTTCAGCTAAAGTCAGAATACAGACATGTACAGGACATTTTCTCCTTCGCAGTGGGAGCTCCTGCAACACTCTATAAAATGCTTTTCATTTGGCTTCAGGATCAAACCACAATCTCTGAAATGTCTGTGTGCTTTAGATCACTGTTGGACAATAGGCACATCTGTAGAAAGCCTTTGAGCCTGTAAATATGTGTGTATGTGTGAAATTGGGCATGAGGAGTGTGTTTGTGTCAAAACAGTCCTGTGGGCACTCCCGGGGATTTATTTTTAAGACTTGTATTGAGGTGTGTTAGTAAAGTGTTTGCCTGAGAGTACTGCAGGACCATGGCCTTCAATTCTACTGCCATGAAGTATAATTTTATAATAATTTCCCCCATAAATCAACATATTGTGAGTGACTAACCTGCGGAAGCATGGGCAGGCGGCTCTTAGAGCTATAGACATTTTATAAAACACGAGCAGAATAAATGTAGTCATTCTTACGGCAATGTAAGAATTGAAATTCATGCTACTTGTGTTTTATAAAAGAGGCCAATACTCAGTTTAAAATATTTTTAATAAATTTACAGCACTCCTGAGTGGCTTTCATTGGCTGTTTACAGAATTATCCCGCATTTTTAAACTTTCAGATTTCAGAACACTGTCAAAATCAAAATCCCTAGATGAAGATGAATAATTCAGGACGATGTCGTGCCTTGATCAGTCATCAGTTTTCTCTCGAAAGGTATGAATCACTTCTGAGGAAAAGCCATTCCTCTGTGGTTTAGCATGATTTTCCTTCTGTTCCTAATGCAATAGTTTTTTTTTCAGTCATGTGGTGGTTTACATATTTAAAGTCCCATTTGTTGAAGTTTGCAATCAATAAATTTGACATACTAATTTTAAGTTTAAATTGGAGCCAGTCTGTGCAGATTGATGCATGAATGCAGTTCCAGCTGTTGATGCTTGGGTTTCTGATCGTTTGTACTGCATTCATAAGCAATACTGCACTACCTTACTGTACTACAGCTGTACTAAGCACAGAGGAAATGAACAACTTGTTTACATTGCGATGATGTGATGTACAATGCATGCCATCAAAGCATTGCACATACCAAAATACACAATTAAGAATTGCTATCTAAATGCATTGAGGTATATTTTATGTGCTTGTGGTCTTGCAAGCCTCACTCTTTAGAGTGTGACACAGGGACTGAATGCAGGTTTGACTTTGGGATCAGTGTTGTGTGAACTGAATGTAGCAGCAGTAAAAGTGTGTCATTGACATGAGATGCATGCGATTCAACCTCCCTGTTACATACCCCC
The DNA here is from genome assembly GCF_001515645.1 of Sinocyclocheilus grahami. Taxonomy (NCBI): domain Eukaryota; kingdom Metazoa; phylum Chordata; class Actinopteri; order Cypriniformes; family Cyprinidae; genus Sinocyclocheilus; species Sinocyclocheilus grahami. The sequence goes on along the minus strand of NW_015506179.1, from coordinate 539,136 downwards.
CCCCCATAATGTGAAAGCTAGCCAGACTTGGCACAGGGCAAATCTACTTTACATTTGTGTACACAAGTTCAGTTACTATTTTATCAAATCTCTGATGTTTATTTGCTTTGATTAGAGGCTGAGGTTGTTGTTTTTTTCTTTTTTTTCTCCATTGGCTCTATTCTGAGCTCTTGCACAGTGTCAGTGATGTTGAGTTACATTTTTTTTTTCTTTTAGGAGGGCAGTGCAATTGTTAATTGTGATTCATATTTATTGTTTTGTTGTTGTTGTTTTATTAAAGTGATCCAATATGGAAGAAAATACAAGTAATTAAATATCAGCTCACACAAATACACATGTACAAAATGTATCTGTTTCCAGAACCCACATCCCAATACTCTAACAGTTTTATTCATGTTTGTAAGATTTCGTCTTGTTTTGTCGTGTAATTTAGTCAGGTTTCTGATAGAGCCAGCATACTGTTTCCTTCATGAATTCATCCATATTCTTCATTAGATATATTTTCAACAGTATCTTTAACACAACTGGCAAACTGTGAATTGTACAGTCCTCTTTTATTTAGTTTATCAGTGCTTTTTGATGCATCTTCTGTCCTTTGTGTCATTCATTCAGTTTGATTAGTACATTTGTACAGGATGTTCAATCAGTCAGAATGATCTGCTTCAGATGAAAGGCTTCCGGGAGGAAGGGGTTTGTTGTTCTGTTCTTGCTGTTTAATGCTAAAATCTTTGGCAATAATTACTTTACTTTGCCATGTTAGTGACTTACTGATCTAATGTGGCGTTTCATAGATTATGGACTTTTTCCGGTTCTTTTTTCTGCATTGGCGCTCTGTGAACGATTGCTTATGATGTACACCATTCTATGAATTACTTTGCTCCGCTCAGATCCAAAATACACTCACAACACAAAGACTGAACAAGTTTAATTAAAGAATAAATCAATATTTTGTGCTTAACTACTGTGATCTTGTCATTTTGTATAGGTATAGCCAGTGATATTCTGAGCAGTGCTCTTCAGGTTTTGTAAAACAGCAGGGCGGTTCCATTCCAAAGGCTGTGAACACTGTTATATCATGCAACAATCATTACAGGAAATAAATCATTAGGATTATTTATTGTTCTCTTGTCTTGCAAAGTCTGTTAAATAATTTTAATGTGATTTGTTTCACCCCTATAGTTGGACTGCAATGATATATTTTGGCTGATGCTAATATGAATGGGTGCCAGGATAATAAGCCCCCCCCCCCCCCCCCCCCCCGTAAAAAAACCCTGTAAAGCTAAAACTGTCACAGAATCAGCCAACACCACAGCACCAGATCCCATCACTCAGCACACACAATCTCAATAGACAGAGTTCTAATCACACGCACCTGCAATCATTATATGGACCATATAAGCCAACACTTCACAAGCACTCACTGTCTGGTCCCGTCAATGTTACTGTAACGACTGGACAGGGCAGACACACAATTATTTGTTATATTTAACAAATAATCTTTAAAACCTACTCTGAGAGTTCCATGGACTATCCCCCAAAAGTGCAACTATCACTCCAAGAGGGCTGTTATTCTTGACCAGCCAATCCAGTTTCATATGCAAAACACCATGCTAGAGACAAAGGATCGTAAAATTTCCCTCCAAAGGTACCATTCCTCATTGGCTCACTCAAATCCTGAGGGTGTGACATTGTCATATGCAAAACACTTGAACCGGAAGCGTCGTAGACCTGTCAACCCGCTCAGCAGACACGCTTCGTCGAGGGGGAACAGGAATGGAATCGACTGCTACACCGGCCTCAAAACCAGGGTATAAAATAGCCTATTACGTATTGATTTTGATGTTTTTTAATGTAAAAACCACGCAAATGTCATAACTGGACCTCAGACAACAGTATGAATTTTTTTAATTTTTTTTTATAATTATTAACAAGCCCAAAATACACCGGGACTTTTATTTTGAAATGGCTATGCTATTGCAGGCTGATCCTTCAGATGAGAGATCAAATTTCTGTCTGTTTTTCTGTCTGTCTGTCTTTCTGTCAGTCTGTCTGTTTTTAATGTAAAAACCACGCAAATGTCATAACTGGACCTCAGACAACAGTATGAATTTTTTTTATTTTTTTTTATAATTATTAACAAGCCCAAAATACACCGGGACTTTTATTTTGAAATGGCTATGCTATTGCAGGCTGATCCTTCAGATGAGAGATCAAATTTCTGTCTGTTTTTCTGTCTGTCTGTCTTTCTGTCAGTCTGTCTGTCTCTCAGTCTGTTTTTCTGTCTGTCTTTCTGTCAGTCTTTCTGTCTGTCAATCTGTCTGTCTTTCTGTCAGTCTGTCTGTCTTTCTGTCTGTCTGTCTTTGTCTGTCTGTCTGTCTGTCTGTCTGTCTGTCTGTCTGTCTGTCTGTCTGTCTGTCTGTCTGTCTGTCTGTCTGTCTGTCTGTCTGTCTGTCTGTCTGTCTGTCTGTCTGTCTGTCTGTCTGTCTGTCTGTCTGTCTGTCTGTCTGTCTGTCTGTCTGTCTGTCTGTCTTTCTGTCAGTCTGTCTGTCTCTCAGTCTGTTTTTCTGTCTGTCTTTCTGTCAGTCTTTCTGTCTGTCAATCTGTCTGTCTTTCTGTCAGTCTGTCTGTCTTTCTGTCAGTCTTTCTTTCTGTCAGTCTGTCTGTCTGTCTGTCAGTCTGTCTGTCTGTCTGTCTTTTTTATCAGTCTCTGTCTGTCTTGTCTGTCTGTCTTTCTGTCAGTCAGTCTGTCTGTCTTTCTGTCAGTCTGTCTGTCTGTCTGTCTGTCTGTCTGTCTGTCAGTGAGTGAGT